>NC_139347.1:109242150-109422150 GCF_055883805.1 Amblyomma maculatum | reverse complement strand
CGCCCGCTGTGCTTCCACTGTGGCGAAGCTGGTCACCTGTTCCGCGATTGCTATTACCGACGAATGGGTCTGCCGGGATTTAGCGCCGACGCGCGAAAGCCGCAGCGTGGTGAACGACCCCCTGCCATTGACGCGTACTTGGCTGAATCATCCGGAACGCCCTATGACTACTCGCGGTCGCCTTCACCGGGCCAATACTCCTCGCAGATACGTGGTAATGCCGGCCTGACGCGGGTCCGCTCCCCTAGCCCCCATCGGGAAAACTAGACGCGGCAACCTTTGGAGGGAAGGTTGCTCATCGACGAAATTCTCAAGCTCCTCCACCGCTGCAACCGGATGGCCACTCCGTTTCACGACGACACGACGCGCCCCACAATGATCCGCTGCCTCGGCGCTCCAGTTCTCCGACGACACGAAATCAGCTAGTACCACACCGCAGCCGTGACCGGACCCCGCGACGTTCCGGTAACACCACAGCCGTAACCGCCGACCTGAACATTTCAGTGGACGGAACTGACGTGACAGCGCTTGTGGATACCGGCGCCGATTATTCTGTGATGAGTGGGCCTTTCGCCGCCACTCTGAAAAAGGTGACTACACCCTGGACAGGCCCAAAAATTCGTACCGCCGGAGGCCACTTGATAACGCCGACCGGTACCTGCACTTCTAGGGTAACTGTGCAAGAAGAAACGTACTTAGCAACCTTCGTCGTACTTGTCCAGTGTTCCCGCGACGTCATCCTTGGCATGGATTTCTTAGCAGAGAATGGAGCCGTTATCGACCTGCAGACTAAGTGACCTTATCGACTGAGAACGCAATACACAGTGCTTCAGAGCGACCGACAGCACTGCACATCCTTGATGATCACGTCACTATTTCGCCCCGTTCCAGCGTGATGACGTCTGTGGCTGCGAATACACTGCGAAACTTTGAAGGTGTCGTGGAGAGTAAACAGATCTTACTTTTCGAACGCAGTCTTGCTGTAGCCAGAGGAGTCGTTCGCCTCGAAGACGGCAAAGCAGACGTCCTACTCACAAATTTTGGCGGTGAGCACCAGCATTTAAGCACTGGGGCTGTAGTGGCCCATATTTTCGGTATCACGCATGTTCGAAAAGCCTCTGGACTTGCGACGCTGTCATTGACCGAAATGGAGAGGCCTACCACCGATTTACACTTCGACATTAACCCTGCGCTTTCTCAACTGCAGCATCGCCAAGGGAACCAGCTCCTCCAGCGCTATCGGGCGACCTTCTCCAACTCTTCACGTGTTGGCAGAACCGATCTCGCCAAGCATCGCATTATTACGGATGATACCGTGCCACCTCTCAGACAGTCACCTTACCGAGTCTCTCCGACTGAACGCGCCGCTATCACCCGCCAAGTGAAAGAGATGCTTCGCGACGATATCATCCAGCCCTCGCGGAGTCCATGGGCTGCACCAGTCGTTCTTGTGAAGAAAAAGGATGGTACGCTGAGGTTTTGTGTGGAGTACCACCGGCTAAACAAAGTTACAAAGAAAGACGTCTATCCCCTGCCACGCATCGACGATGCTTTGGATCGTCTCTGCTCCGCGAAATATTTCTCTTCAATGGACTTGAAATCCGGATACTGGCAAATAGAGGTAGATGAGAGGGACCGCGAGAAAACGGCGTTTATTACTCCGGATGGGCTCTACGAGTTCAAGGCTATGCCCTTTGGTCTCTGCTCTGCTCCGGCCACTTTCCAACGGCTTATGGACACCGTACTTGCAGATCTCAAGTGGCAGACATGTCTCGTTTACCTTGACGACGTTGTGGTCTTCGCTCCAACGTTCGAGGAGCACCTTCGGCGCCTTGAAACTGTTTTGCAAGCCATAACATCCTCTGGCCTTACGTTAAAGAACGAGAAATGTCATTTTGCTTATATGGAGCTCAAGTTCTTGGGGCACGTCGTAAGCCACGCTGGTGTCCTGCCGGATCCAGAGAAAACGACAGCTATTGCCAACTTCCCTTCGCCCAAAGACCAGAAAGCTGTTCGACGATTTCTTGGCTTATGTGCCTACTACCGGCGCTACGTCAAAGATTTCGCTCGACTCGCCGAGCCCCTAACACGTCTGACAAAGACAGACACGCCTTTCACTTGGGACGCACCACAGGAACAAGCATTCAAAGAGCTTCAACGCCGCCTACAAACACCTCCCATATTGGCTCACTTCGACGAAAACGCCGACACGGAGCTTCACACCGATGCAAGCAACATAGGCCTGGGCGCCGTTCTAGTTCAAATCCAGGGCGGCCAAGAACGTGTAATCGCTTACGCCAGTCGCTGTCTATCTAAAGCGGAATCGAACTATTCCGCAACAGAGAAAAAATGTCTAGCCATTGTGTGGGCGACGTCGAAGTTCCGGCCATACCTTTACGGGAAACTATTCAAGTTAGTAACTGACCACCATGCCCTATGCTGGCTTGCAACCCTAAAGGACCCTTCAACCCGTCTTGTAAGATGGAGTCTACGATTACAGGAATTCGACATAACTGCCACGTACAAATCTGGCCGTCAGCATTCGGACGCAGACTGCCTCTCACGGGCCCCTGTAGATCCCCCCGCAGATGAAATTCCTGATGAGGCCATACTGCTAAATGCCATCAGCACAGAGTGCCTCGCTGAAAGACAATCTGCAGATCCCGAACTTCGTCACATCATGGACTATCTAAACGGTGCATGTACAACCGCTCCGAGAGCTTTCAAGCGTGCTCTGTCATCGTTATGTGTGCGCAATGGTGTCCTCATGAAGAAAAACTTTTCCGCCAGCCAAACGCCGTACCTGATTGTTGTACCTATGTGTCTACGTGATGAAATCTTACAAAGCTTGCCACGATGAACCAACCTCTGGACATTTGGGAGTCACGCGCACGCTTGCAAGGCTCAAGGAAAAGTACTACTGGCCTCGACTTCACTCAGACGTTTCACACTATGTGAAAACGTGTCGCAACTGTCAGCGTCGTAAGGTGCCGCCGACTAAGCCCAGCGGACTCTTGAAGCCAATAGACCCACCGTCGAGGACTTTCCAGCAGATTGGCATGGACATGCTGGGACCATTTCCCCTTTCACACTCCGGTAACCGGTGGGTCATTATTGCCACGGATTACCTTACACGATACGCGGAAACCTCCGCTCTACCCAACGGTACTGCCTTAGAAGTTGCAAAGTTTTTCATCAATTGCGTTGTCCTGCGCCATGGCGCACCGGAGATTTTGATTACTGACAGAGGAGCCGCATTTACAGCCGAATTGCTGCAGCAGATTTTAATTCACAGTCATACTGAACACAGGAAGGCAACACCTTACCATCCTCGAACGAACGGCTTGACCGAGCGCTTGAACAAAACACTCGCTGACATGCTCTCAATGTACGTCGACGTAGAGCACAAGACGTGGGATGAAGTGCTCCCGTACGTTACCTTTGCATACAATACAGCGGTCCAGGAAACAGCGAACATGACACCTTTCCGTCTGGTCCATGGCCGCGAAGTGACCACAATGCTTGATGCCATGTTACCACATCTAGACGACGGCAATCAACAACCAGATGTTCACACCTTTCTGCACCTCGCCGTAGAGGCCCGTCAGCTGGCCAGGCTGCGAATTCAGAATCAGCAACGCCGCGATGCCCAACGATACAACCTCCGACACCGTGACGCCCGGTACACAGCTGGAGACCGTGTCTGGGTTTGGTTTCCTGTACGTCGACGAGGCCTCAGCGAGAAACTGCTGTGTCGTTACTTTGGCCCGTACAAAGTGGTAAGCCAAGTTGGGGACCTAAACTATGAGGTTGTTCCTGATGGATTTAAAAAGTCCCGACGCTCCACGCTCCCGGACGTGGTCCACGTGGTCCGCCTGAAACCGTATTACGACCGATAGTGTTGACTCTTTCTGTGCGTGAGCAACTGCCCTTCGTGCAATGGTTTTTTCTTTATCTCTACCCACACTCCCAGCATCGGGACGATGCTTCTTGTACCCGGGGGGCAATGACACGCTGCATTCTTTATTTTCCCTCTGTGCTGATCGCGAGCGTGTGCCTCCTCGAGGCGAAGAAACCGACGTTCGTCTCCTCGAGGCGAAGAAACTGAAGTTCTTCTGTCGAAGCGGGCCTGCTAGTTTCCTGCCGCACTGTGACTTCTGTTACTCCTGTGTCCCGCGGTGACTTCTGATCAGAGACTTCACCCCGTGACAATATGAGCACCGGGAGTGGTATGCTGTGAGATTGTAGCGTCGCCGGTGACTGTATATTGATCTCTTAGCACCCGCTTCCCTCCTTTTCACTTGTCTAAACTACACTAAATCGCGAAAAAGCAACAACTGCACGTCACCGCATCAGGAGACAAGAGGTTCATTCATATCATTCCCCAGTATTCGTCAGCTGAGCGCAAGTATAAATTTCCAGTGCCGTCTAAACGATTTACGGCCGCCGGGGAAAGCCGCCCCTCCGCCGTCGCCAGTGCTCGCAACGTTTGCCACTGCAGCATTCATTACTGCTTCGTTTATTTTTCTACAGTCTAGTTTATCCAACAGTCTCTTGCGTTCGTTCTCTTGTTTGCCACTTCCGCTTTACCCTGGCAACACCGCGTCAACGCTTTATTTCCAGCTTGTCAAGACAGCCCTGGGAAAACAAACTTCCGCTCATGTCGGAAGGAAACAGCCATGCTGGAAAGAAAAGCTCTAACGCTGGAAATGGTGATGAAAACTGCCGACGTGCTCCTGGTTTCTCTCCACAGCGTCATCGCGAAGTGATCCATTTTCTCTCAGAGTTGGGGCTGGAAATTTCTTGCACGCTTTGTTTGCCTGCTATACTATTGCAATGTTTTTGGCCGCAAATGTAAAAAAGCCTTTAGTAGGTACCGAGGTACCTGAAGTGATAATTGTATACGGGTTTAACTCTCTGTACAAGCTGCAGATGTCGGGTCATAATTTCTTTTGCTCATCTCCATCACATAACTTTATGTTAGGGACAAAAAATGGCATTTGGTGCATCATTCTGCCTCTGAACATCGATGTTGTCCTTTGAATGCCCCGCTGGTTATTGAAAATTAATATATACTATCACTGTCTAAACTCGCCAAATATACACGAGTGTTATCTGCGTAAAATGAAGTAATGTTCAAAAGTATAGGTCGCCATAGGAGGATGTTTAAGGCGGCAGTTTTCTAATACAAGGTAGACATTTTAAACTGGTGTGTCTGCGGACAGTATGGTGCTTCCTGTTAACTGCCACCAGTCTTTGGACGCCAAACGTCGGCTCCTTGTTCAGCGGGCCCATACGTCAGCTGATGGAGGGAGTACACGTGCGCTGTCATGGTACAAACAGGCCTGACCGCAAGCGGCTCAATGTTACGTGTGGGCAGTCGGTGAGTGTCCCACAAATGCTCCGCCATCACACGTATCCCCAGCGCTATAACCAGATCCGAGAAATGAGTTTATGGAAGGGAAATCACTATAGAACATCGATGTCACTATACTGTACTTACTAGAACCTAATTATAGAAGATATAAAGAATGTTTATGAAGTTTAGTCGTACAATTTTTCAGACCATTTTATACGTCACTCGCAGTGATGGAAATGAAGTTACAACTGTTAAGCGTTGCGAGGGTGTCATTTTAGGCGTTGCGAGGGTGTCATAGCTTTACAGTATTTAAATTGGTTCTTTTATTTAACACAAACAACCCCAAGCCACCTTTTCATCCTTTGTGAACGCAATCAGAACCGCTAGCGCTTTGCAAATGGTCGCTACATCAATTCCCCCCTTGAAACGCTCCACTATTTGCTTTTTATGAGCTTATTATTCTTGTATGGAATCTATGCGAGGCAGTAGAATTATCATTTAACTGTTGTATTCAAGAACGTAGAACAGAAATAATAGTTTCTGGCAGTGTTGAAAGCATTAAGAGACATTTCATCATTATTAGGGTTACCTAATGATAATATTACGGAAACGCCGATAATGAAGCCGTTATCATGGCGCGCTGTTGGGAGCTAGGCTATTTATTTTATGCCTCCTAACACTTAGCTCAGATGTGAAGAATGCCAATGTGACTTGTTTGAGATAAAGGTCTCAAACCATTTCTCCCCCAGTATGTATATGAGTTCTCCACAAACCATCAGTGAGGCAGGGCGTAGCGAAAATTGCCGGTTGCAGCTATCAATGCTCCAAGGCCCTTCTGATCGCCCAACAGAACTTATCTTGCACGCAGTCTCCATTTCCTTCCAAGGAGTTACAGTATACCGCGTGTTCTAACATACAACCTTGCCTCCACTGAATGAATCGTCACCATTTCAGCTGGCGAAAATGACGATCGCTCATCGCTTACTACGTTTAACTGCGGCTCTCTTTTTTGTGTTCCTTTCGGTCAGTCTATCCGAACGCGACTCTGTAAATAAAGGGAGGCGGAGCCCTGCTGGACTATACTGAATGCGTTCGGAATGGTTATGGGCTGGCACCTGCAGTATTGTTGCAGTTCGGTCAGTGACGCTTCACCTCACGTTTACACACTTTTGCCGAGCGATTCTAAAGGTGCTTGCCGTTGCTGTCATGGAAGAATATCATTAAATATTCAAATTTTGTTTCTGAGGCGCCATTATGGAAGAGCTTGTAGGCAAAGGGATTCCAATGGTTGTACGAAAACATGAATGAGCAGTCTGCAAAAGATTAATGTTTTAATAGCCTAGGACAATAAATCATTAGTCCAACAAAAGCGAAAAATGGAATAAAATGCATGTATTCATTCGGGTCTGACGTTTTTTCAGGTCATTTCTGGTTGAAAAAACCAGTTCTACGGCTTGCAGCAATGTATTCACCTTCGGTGGAAATTGTTAACATTTGCTACGCTTAAGAAATGAAGCGCATGTCTCAGTTGTTTATTTCTCAAACTTGTTTGCGTACAAAATCTTTACAGCTATTGTATTATTGCTTGACAAAAGTGCGCAGCTTGCGTAGTATGTTTGAAAACGCTTAAGAGGATTCAGAGGAAGAGCAACGGTATGATTTCAAAAACTGCTTGCTGTGCAGTGGGCATAGCATGTCCATGTCACAGCCCACCCCCAGGTTAGGCGAAGGGGAATGCTTTGGCGTAGCTCTACACATAATATTTCGCCATTACCGATTTCAGAACTGCAGACAAAACATTAATAGTGACCGGTTTAAAACATCACCTTGATGTCGAGCTTTCACTGACAGTGGCATTTAAAGAAATCAAACATTAAAAGAAATGCACATGTAATTCTTACTATTTTATCTCCTCCTTCTCACTTTTCCGCTCTCAGGTTCATTTTTCGTATATTTTATTCACACTTGCAGGGCATCACCCACAAACATTCCTCAGATGAGGCAAGGCATACGCTCCCGGGCTTCCGGATCGATGTCCTACGAGTCGATATTCTTTGGCCCAGCACACTCATGAGGCAACGACTGCACGGAGAATAGACTGAATGCGAAAAAAAAGCGGGTGGTAGAGCGAGCTTGACAGAATAAGAAATAACCACTGAAATTGCGAAAACAATTTCCATGAGTAAAAAGCAGCAAAGACCGGAGAGATAAGCCGCCTGGGATAGGCAGAATGGCAATGGGAAGGGAGTGTGGTTGAGGACTTCTTTTTCATTCTGCGCTACGTGAAATGGGCGTTCCCGCCACGCACTTCGCTCGACAGTCTCTGCGCAGTTTGGCACTTGGCCCGCCTGGCCCGTCATATTCGGAGGCAAGGCAAGTCCCCTTTACGATCCCGTGTTGCTGCCTTCAACAAAAACAGTTACCCCTGCGATGTAATGCGGCCGTTCGGCCGCCGCTATGATTGGTAATTTGCGATCGGCACGTTTGAATCACGTAGTCTGTTCTTCACTGTATGCAATCGATGAGAAACGTCGTGGCCTTTTCACGAAATGGGCTGCAGTGCTTTAAATTTTGCAGGCGCAGTTAGTGGGCACGAATTGAACACAAATAATATATCGTGTAGCCACAACAATGGATACCTTCTCTCAGTGGCATAGCCAGAAATAGTTTTCAGGGGGTGTTATTCACCGCCGGTCGTAAAAACAGAAAAAAGGAAAGGACGACGGATGAGAACCTGACTCCCTCCACCCTCGTTACGCCCCATCCTTCTGTGCACAAAGCTCCGGGGCGACACATTTAACGACGTTAGCGTAGTGCTTTCAGAAAAACTTGCCAATAATACGCGTCGCCTTAGTTTGAATAATTAAGGGCACGTTAGAGGAACAGCTTAGAATCGTTTATTTGTGGACGCAGGTTATTCTTTCGGGAGCTGTAGAACGCACAAAGAAAACAGGAGATAAAATACACCTTACTATGGGGATACTTAGATTACCAATAAAAAGAAAAATAACTGCCGGGTTCTCGAAATAAAGTGCACATACTGACTTGCATACTTAAAAAGACACGTCTCTTTTTAAGTAATTCTTGTAAGAATGCTTAGTTGTCGAAAAACGTCAGGTCTCTAGAAATATTTCAGTCTCATGTGATTTGCTCTCTACGGAGATAATTTTTTAAATCCCGCATTTTATCATCAGCCTTAAAGTATATTTAGACAACATGGCACACCCGCCTAGCTTTCTTAGCACTCTCTGATACATGCTGTTGAGTTCATAATAGTGACAAGGTCAATTGCGAGCCTCGGGCCTACTCAAAGAAACCTAAAGTACCTCATATTACCGCTACCTGAAAAAAAAAGTCACACAAAGAACAACAGGCTAATAAATAAGTTTTGTGATTTATTTCCGCTTAAGCGGGTGGCCTTTTCAGCGGGCTCGCAGAATCGAAGAAAGGTATGCCGTAAAAGGAAGCAACCTTCCAGCAGATAATGCCATCATTAATAATTATGAGAATTTTCGCGAAGCTGTAGCTTGCATTGTATATTCAGGTGTTATTTTAATTTGACTCTGCGCTGTATTTATCAATTTATGTATTTCTGTGTTTTTTTTTCCACTCCGCCTCTGTAATGCCTCTGGCCTTGAGGGTACCATAAATAAAGAAAATAAATAGATAAAACAAAAACCACACGGGTCATAGAAAACACATTTCATAAGCACATGAACCGGATTCTCGCTCAAGTATTGCATGCATTGAAGCCATTGTCAAAGAAGCGTTGCTGCATCACGTCAACAACTTTACGTATGAAAATGCTTCAAAAATTTATTGCTTTTATACTCCTGTAACAAGAGTAGTAATACGTATTGCAGAGCATTGAGTAAAATTGCACTACATAAAATCTATAGCACCTTTGTTTCTTGTAGTAGGAGTAACAAAACTGTGCAGCAGCAAGCCTAAGACGCTTTTAGTAGCCCTGTGTGCTTCCATAGGTTAAGGGTAGAGCGGGGCAAAACGAGACAAAAATTAAATTGAGGTTTCTTGTTCTCTTGTGTAGCAGATCGAGAACACGTAGTAATCAAGGCTTGCTTAACAAATTGGATAAGCAGTTAGTAAAACCATCATTTCCAGTAATATTATGAAAATCAACTACTTCTAAAAAGTCGCATTTCTCCTTTTGGCAAATCTATGGGGTTAGGCGGGTTTTGCATCGCGAGACATCAGGCGATGGATAACAAGGAATCCTGTAAAAGCAACAGACAACAGAACTTTCACTCCTTCCTAATGGAACCGCTAAATGTGCACATCATAAGCCCTAGTATACTTTTCATAAGCCAACTAGAGACACATTCTGAGTTAGATCGCTGCGGATAGCAGCCCCTTAATGACATTACCAGTCGCAGTTACTTGACAACAGCGCAAGTTCGCCGAGTCCAAAAAAATATCTTGCGAATGAACACATTTAGAATTTTTGTTTTCGTTTCCTTTCAGCATAACGTAAATCCTCGGCAGCGTTTGATGTACCCGTTCCTTGTCAGGACCAAACAAGAATATCTCCATAAATAAAATATGATTCGCATGCTCTCCATGCTTCTCATATCCAACTCGTCTTTCAGAACACAGTTGCTTGTTCTAAAGTGTTCTCAGCAGCGGGATCTCAGCGCGTGGTGGAGCGACAGAAAATTGCATTGCCGCGCCATCCGCCGCAATTGCAACCGATTACGAGGCTGACGAAAATTGCGACTGAAGAACGCTTTGCGCACCTATCCGTCCCTAGCTATAAAGTAAGCCTCGTCGCTTGTTTCACAGGTATCCGCTTTTGACGCTGGTTGCTACTGCTGAATCGCTCTGTCACCAGCGTTGCGCAGGGTGCAATGCGAACGACGCCAGCGACCTCCGCCCATCGCGCCTAAAAACGTAGGCTGGCAGCGAACGTACCACAGCGCTTCAGCGGCTTCCGTGAGTCTGATAAGCGTGCCATCGTGAAGCTAGCGACGAGGCATGCTTGACATCAAAGAAAGGACGGGGCTGCGCAAGACGTGCCTCAGGCACAATTTGCGTTATCTTTGTCATCGAGTGTAATTAGGGTGGATGGCGCAGCAATGCAGTTTTTCAATGCTCAGTCACGCATTGGAGATCCCGATAACTTTTGCCTATCCTTCTGCTTCTTATAGTGCATCTTCAGAACTCGCCGGTTGTTTTTTCATTACCTTCGCAAAGCATCGCCATGGTCGAATAGTGTTTCGTCTAAACGCGGATAGAATTCTTTCGCTGGCAAATATATTCCGGAGATGTATTCATGTTATCCTACTCAAAGACATTTCTTTTTTTATGTGCCGACCATTGTGTAATAAAACACAAAAAGACACGAACTGAATAACTAGCCATGCACAAATGAAAACTAGAGTTGCTTTTTCTGAGCAGCGGACCGTTGCGTTCTGCCCTCGATTGAAGTTTTTCATTGTAGTGCTAAAATATATAGGGGATTTCCATTCCGCGCAATTTCGTGGATAGTTAGCTAATCATAAACAGGTACAAAGTAACTGCATACTCTGTCGCGGCAGCTTGCATCTACTTTCCTGCATAACTCCTCCCCACTCCCTCTCCCTGCGTTTGTCCAGTTCTTTCAGTGTCTCGATGTCGTCTTTTTTAGAGCAGTGCAATTTTTCAGTAATTTCAATAATGACTAATTACCAACTCGACCAACTTTCTACCTTACTGCAGTATTTTCCCCCCTTCCCCCTACTAGAAAAACATAAACGGAGCTGCAGAATTCCTCACTTCTTTTTGGCGTGTGAACCAGCTACCAGGGCGGGATTTTTCGCAACAGTGCACATGACAGAAGTTCAGCAGATTTTGTACCGAATAAGCCATAAAGCGAACACCTTAACCTTAACATATTATCAGAATTTCTCGTTAGATTACGGGGACATGTCACATTTCCCTCATATCTCATTTCACCCTGCCCTACCCCACAAACTGGTTAAGAGAGTGTAAGGTCGCCTGAACTGTTTTGGCGTTCTTTGCCTGTATTGAGTATCGTTTGTTTACGTTCCATCGAATGGCATTTTAAGCCAGCTCTCACATGAAAGAAAATAGCCTGTGCTTTATTATTATTCTGAGCTTTATTTATTATTTTGGGATGTGCGAGTGCGGTGCTAAAGAAGCCATTGCTCAGTATCCAAGGTGACGTCGGAGAGCAAAGCTAATTCGCACCATGAGAGGTGCGCAAGTCAGTACAGTAGCCGGCCTTGAAGGGCGGATTACACGTTATTTATGAGTTGCTCTGCAATCCGCGTTTAGTGACTGCCGTATCCAAAGCGCAATCAGAAGCTTTGTGTGGACTCAAATAATTGTAACCCTTGCTATGTTTGTGAAGGAAGGAAATGTGTGATCATTGCACGCTTTTCAATTCCTGTCCAAGGCAAAGCACGAGTGCAGCAGCAAGATTATGTATTACGAGATCTAGTTTTAAGCTCGAGTATAGTTTTCATATTTGTATTGTTTTATGTTGGAGGATTTATTCATCATTGGTTGTTACTTTATTGCCACAATGTTGGCTACGGCACCGGAAGTAGCTGATAAAAAAAGAGCGCGAGGTTTTTTGTGGCTCTTTGTGGTTTCACTTTTGTTTGGTCCTAGCTTCGTTTCATTTCCTGATTATCCATGCTTTCTTCAGGTATTTCTATGTCTAAAACTGCTTGTACGGCGAAAAGAGCTTTCGGCTCATATTTTGTATGTCTCCATTTAACTATCTCTGCCGTAAAGGTAAGACGCCTTTCTATACTGCCTTCAAATTTAATGTGATCATCGAGATCAGGCTGCCCGTTTTTCTAACTTTATTGAAATCACTGCATTTCGCTTATTTATTCCAGTAAATGTTTTTACTTAAATAATTAGTAGCTGTATACGTATAAATGGGCTATTTTCTATCTCTGAAAAAATCAGTGATGGTAGGAAATATATGTGGCGAATCGTAGAAAACTATTAGAACCAATAACCAGCATAACAGGCTTCGAGATAATATCAGCTTGTGCACACAGCTTGTGCCAAAGAACTCTAGCTTCTTTTCATTTGATCCTAGCCAAGATGCCGTATGTGCTCGCCGATGTTAACGTCTCTGCGGTAGGGAGGTGGTCAGAGCAAAAAAATAAGAGTCCACATTGACATTCTACTCCGAAAACGTACTCTGCTTAGATTTAAAGACGCTGGAGTATCATGGTTGAGTAAAGAATAAAAAAGTTAGCACGAAAATATCAGCGAAAACGAATTAACTGTTTAATGTAATAAACAAGCCAATAAAAAAACGTCAATCTTTTAACATCAGGGGACTTCATGCGCGAAAAGCTCAGATGATCACTACCGCAATTCACTTTTGTGTGAAAGGAGTCACTGATGAAATAAAAAGAAAACGGACCAATCGCGAAATCGTTGGAGCATTTTAAGTGAGTGATTGATTATTTTCAGTCGAGCAGAAAGCCGATGCCTAAGTACCAGTCTCTCATTACATGCACGAAAAAAACCGTTTGAAATCAAGCCGACGAAAAGGAAAAATTGCGAACAATTTGTGCAACTAATGCAATCATATATTCACCAAGAGGGAGTAAAACTTGTTGCGGCACATAATGTGTTTCGCTGTCGAGCATAAAGATGGCGTCATCAAGAACACTTGAGTATAATGGCTTGGGCATATATTATTTAAAGCAAAACGAACGCTGGTGACAGCATTTAGTTATTATACCTTGCATAACAATGAGGGAACGCTCAAGCGAAAGCGCATGGCGTGGTGACCTGAAGGCACGTCGATCTCTGGGGGCCTGCCGGTGACGTGCAGCGCACAATGGCTTTTGCTAACCAGATACCCGTTCAGGCAGCACGACGTTCGTAAATAGCGCGGAGCACATGTCCGCCCTTGGTATACCTTAACTCGTCCAGAAAGCCCGATCTGCAAACGCCTCAAGGAGGCCGTGTTCCGAACAATCCCGCCACTGGTGCAATACTAAAACACGCACAAGACCCATCCGCGAAATTCTGCTTTCATTTTTTCATTCATTTTTTTTTTCGTTTCTTGCTTCCGCCGTGGCTGGCTCGACAAACGGGAATCGGAGCTTGTTGAGAAGACGACGCGGAATGAATCTCGTTCAGTTATCTCGAGACAAGTGCGGGCGTGGGGCCCGTGAATGGGATTCAGTTGCCCCATCTGTAGAGGAACGCTGCCGCATCTGGCATTTCCAAGGCATTTGAAAAAGTTTCTCACAAAAAAACTACTATATAAATTACGTAAAGTTTTCCAAAGCAATAAGTTGACAGAATGCATGGCAGCGTACCTAACTCACAGAAAACAACTTGTTTCTTTTCATGACACTTCCTCCGTATCAGTAACGGTAGGTTCGGGAGGGGCTGCAGGGATTTATGTTAGGGCTGCTTTTGTTTCTGTTATACAATAATGGTTTTGTGCAAGATATTTTATTTAACAATGAACTTCTTGCTGACCACTCTATTCGTTATTCCCTTTTCGCGCCTTGTAGGGTGCACACGACTGAAAATGTTTTCATACAATACCATCACCAATACCAGTGTTCGAACCCAAGTAGAGGCTCTGGGAACTAATAAATGCGTTCTCTTGTCCTTGCCTGGGCCATGAGTTAGGTTCATGCGTATAACAGCTCGTAGTAGTAAATTAACTTACAACCAAATGGATGATAAAAAAAAATTACTCTTCTTTGCACACGCTCCCTAAATTAAGCTAATCCAACGTTACAGCGCTATTGCATATTACTTTTTCGCGGGGAAATTTTGTTCTATCAACATTACCTGCAAGATTTAGACCTTCGCAGCAATGACTTCTAATTAATATATTTTGTCTTTTTAAAATTTTGTCCTTTATTCTGCACGAACCTCACTTGCGTGCCAACCAAGTTTGGGTACATACCAGGAAAAAACTATAAAATAAGGTAAGACGTTCAATGGGATGCATTTCTTATTGTCCACAGATTCGCCCAGAAAACCTATTTTCATTGGAAGCTATATATTCAGTGTCCACGGAAAAGTTATGCCGTCTTCCTTTAGAAACTGCACCTTCGCCGAGCGCAATAGAATGGATGAAACGGGGACGCCACAGCTCGGCGCCTGCACAGTGTCGGTCGGCTCTGCGAGTAGGGGAGAGCAAGCAGCGATAGCCCACCGAGTCATCCCTGCTTCTCCTCAATCCGGCTAGCTGGGCAAACATCGCCCAGTGCAAACAAGATTCTCGTGTCGCTAACCAAGGCGCCAGCTCGCGTCCGCTCCCTCTGTCTGAGCGTCATCCTCTGCGTCAGGTATCGACTGATATGGCTGTCAGCTACCTCTAGGTTCCTTTTCTGAAATTTGTGCAGCCGGATTGCTTCGTACAGTTTTAAGCCTGTAGGCTATGTGCACAACACTGCATCCTATTCCCGTCAATTGGAGCTGTTGGAAGTTTATCAAGAGAGAAGGCATGGCGGAGAAAGATTCATGTCCTGGTCAAACCTATCAACAACTAAGAAGGCACCGAAAAAAATGGGAAGGATGCTTGAGCTTCGTCCTCAGATCAGATGTTATAGTATGCTTTCGTTTGCTTAGTCCACGTTTTAGCTATGAAGAACTATAGAAGTAATGACTCATCACGTTTCTACGACGAACTGCGGCACACCTAGTAGTCACTTATATATTTCTTCACCTGTGAAGGACTACGACACAACGACTGACCACGTTACATTTTTAAAACAAAGCTTTCACTAATCGCCTCCGTCTCTTATTCGACGTCAATAGCGACGTCAACATCGACGGCAATAGCGGAAGTTACAGTCAGTTTCGAATATCTCCAACAGAAACAATAATCCGCTCCATTAATTAAAATGTCTCCCAGTTGTGTTGCCACACTGTCTGCAGCAGAGTTCGCCAGATCAACAGCTGACGTACGTCCCAGAACACGACAATGGAAATAGAAGGTGGCACGGAACTGTTCAAGGACTGCAAGAAGCTGGTTTCGCTGAGGCGAAGGAAAGGAAGGATGAATAGAGTGAAGAAAGAGATCGGGCGACAAAGTAGCGGGCGCTGCAGTCGGCAGGTTGAGCACGTTCATGTCGAATGGGGGTGACTCTCCAACTCTGTCGGTGTTAAAAGCAGAACTGAAGAGCTGCTGATACTTCACTTTACCGCCTTGGCAGCAGGCTTTATTTTCTTGTTGCGATGGGAGAAGGGTTCCTACGTTTATAGATGGGTTGACGCTGCTATTTCATCAATGCCACAATGTGCGAATGGCTGCTGTCGAAGCGGATAACTTGAAAATTACGTTTTCGTGCTCTACGCACAACCAGAGCTGACGACAAAATAACCACGATCACCCTTTGCCTTCTATTTTATTTTAGGTGTATTTCTTCAATTATTCATACCCGTTTTAGACTAATTCGAGATCTTACCACCCTGTAGTCACCGCATCGCAACTTTTCAATTACCTTTATTACCGGTACTACTGCATAATCCCGGGGTTAGAACAGAATATAGAGTCAAATTAATTTTTAATCTCACATTAGGGCTTTTCAATGTCGACTTCCGGTTCTTCTCCTTTTCCCTTACCTTGTTCAGAGCAGCAGACCAGATGCTGAACTTTCCAACCCACCCATCTGACTTTCCATTCAACCATCTGTCTCGGGACTCGTTGCAACGTCGTGTGTGCCCTTCAATTTCGGCGTATTTAATAAAGCTTGGAAAATGTCATTCTCGTTCATCAGTGTCGATTTTTAGTGTATCCCGGTGTGAGCATTGATGCAGGAGAGAAAGGTACTATTTGATGCCCCTTACAAGTCAAGGTGCTGTGCCGTATGGCATCGGTGCACTGAAGAGAAGCCTCGGCGTCAGGAATATTTGGATAACAAGTTGGCCATATAGAGGTGCACCCTCCTCTCACTCATTGCGCCGCACATTTCTCCTCAATTTGCGCCAAGTCTTTCGAGTTATCTTCAGCGTTTCGTACAAAGCCGTCCCTGACGCCGACACGGTCAAAACGAGTCACCGGCGACGCCATCCTCGGGCGCCGGCGCCTCTCTTGATATATGATCCAACCCTCAGACAGACAAACCCAAGGGAAGAACGAGGAACAGGTCCTTGGCAAATCGAAATCATATAAAGCATGTGGCTCCCAGTTTGAGCTAAGAGCCATTATATAGACACAACCAGAGCCAAAAACAAGTATGGCGTTACCTGCGGCGTAGCCAGAAATTTTGTTCGGAAGGGGGGGGTCTCTGGGACGTCATGAGTCACCATGACATGGCTGAGTTGAAGGGGCTTACCAAGATATTTTGTTGGGAGAGTTGGTAAACCTCCATTATTAATTTAAACAGCGTGAACACGAAGACAAAGGACAAGATAAAAAGAAGCCACAGTACAAGCGCTTGTACGGTGGCTTCGCTTCGTTTTACCTTTTCCTTTGTCTTCTTGTTCGCGCTGTTTAAATTAATAATGGAAGGGGCTTCCACATCGGAGCTA
The DNA here is from genome assembly GCF_055883805.1 of Amblyomma maculatum. Classification (NCBI taxonomy): domain Eukaryota; kingdom Metazoa; phylum Arthropoda; class Arachnida; order Ixodida; family Ixodidae; genus Amblyomma; species Amblyomma maculatum. Next base: position 109,405,295 of record NC_139347.1, on the reverse strand, counting down.
TATCAGAGCTTATGTGGCGTCGTAGTTAAGTTAGATAGTGCGCGCCAAATATGGTTTCGGCCTAACGTGCAAGCTCAGGACTGTAAGCTGAGTCAGGCCGAATGGAAAGGCCCTTCCAGTTGCTCCTAAAACTAGTTGCTTCCTCCAATTAACCCACTCCTGTGCGAGCTGCATTCACTTGACCCCTGCAAGCTTCTTAAGCTCATCCGCCCACCTAATTTTCTGCCGCTCCCAATGAAAAAAAATAGAAGAGGTCTACCGACTGTCTTTTAAAAAATATATATATGGCGAGGCCTATATATGGGTGAGGCCTGTGCATAAATATATCTACATAGAACTTTTCAGTCGCTTTCTCAGAAAACGAAATGTACAGTACATATTTGGGCCTTATCATATAGATACTAAATTAGACTATCATAAGAGGGACCCTCTAGTCAGGTTCATATTTGTCTGAACAAAATAATTAGCTTCAACGTAGGGAAGGAAACATTCCTGAGAATGCCTAAGTTTACGCAGTGTTGCGCGACCGCATTTCTCGGCAGGTAAGAGTAAAAAATCCTCAGGGAAACAAATCGGCTACTGAAGTGCAGGCAATATCTTGGCGCTTTATACATCATCTCTCATTCCCTTTCTTGTAACTCCTGGCAATACTACAACCTAAGAAAAACGTTCCCTGGTGCTAAGAGATAGCCTGCCCAGCTTGAAAAACAAAGGCAACAGCATCGACTCCAAAACACGATCAATCAATTTTTCTCTTCAACAAAATGGCTTGGCTAGGGCGTCACTCCCCCCTTAACCACTATTAATGTTGTAGACAGTGCGTCGACAACTCATTTTCATCGAACAGAAGAATTAATGCTTTCGTTTTAAACAGTGTGTTCACTACAATGCTTTCCTTTAAAATAAAGTTTTATGTGAAAACAATAATACATTCTTCATTCAGTGACCAGCTCGGAAACTGAGGCCCCAAGCTAGTTCATGGGCTGCCTCGTTCCCATGGAGCGAGGCTTGTGCAGTTGTCCATACTTTGCGGATTTGCCTACCAATTTGGATGTTGTGTAGAATTCGCTTTACCTGTGGAGAAACTTGTCCAGCGATGGAATTGCTGATTGCTGTTTTCGAATCGATGACATAAGCGATCAAAAATATTTTCTGCTTCGTTGCTTCCTTAGCAAACTGGCAACACCTCAACTCCTCGATGGCTGAAAAGCATGTGCGACGACAGCAATTGTGTAGCCACCGTAGCGGCGAGTGCAACAATAACATTCACAGCTGATACCCTTGTGTAGGAGCTCTTCCTGAATCGCTGACGGCACTACATTTGTTACACCGGTATCACTAACGAAGCTCTATGAGGCGTGAGATTTCTTCTTTTTAGAGTCTATCTACTGGTCAAGTTGAATTCTAATTTGGGAAAGAGATTCGAACCGAGGACGTATGTACAGTCCTGAGCAAAAGTGGTATACAACACTCGGCCAGCGACAGAGCTCGGGAAAACTAGGGTGCCTCGATATGCCATCTAGCGACAGCTTAAGGAACAGCCACATCAATACATGCATTTGAAGCAAATGGGGCACCGCCACTATTGTCGCGATCTTAGATGGCTATTGCAATATAAAGTTGGCATGCAATTGTACGAGCTCCGACACCGACTGAGTGTTGTATACCACTTTTGCTAACGACTGTACATACATCCCGTTGCACGCTGTGTAGTAAAGACGTTTAACGCCTTGCGAAACGGTGTGCCACTCTGTCAATATTAAACCACAAAATAAAACCTTCAAATAATGCCAGAGAGACCTCTTACATATCTTAAATGGTTTAAGCGGAGTAAAACTCCGGCAAGTGTTTTTCGCACGTGGAATGTTACGCATTCCTTTCATCATAACATTGTAGCACAATTCACAGGCATCTTCCCATTTTCTGCACCTACGTTATTCTCTTTCACAACAGACGTTTTCTCGAAGTAGGCCGACTCGACGGTCGGCTTTGCGATTTTTTTCAGTATTTTAAGTACTCAATCGTAACCCCCCCCCCCCTCTAGAGGTTAATAAAAATGCTAACAATCTTCTCGGAAACACTACTTGTCATGAAAGCTAAAATTCCACTTAAATTGAAAGCGCAAATTGCTTTCGTCGGCTTTTCCTTAATGACGCAGCGCCAATTTCACCCCCCTCTGGGCAAGTTTATCACTACAAACGCTACCAGCGCCACTCTGCACCTAGTCTTGTGGTCTACCAGCGGCTGCCCAGTGACTAGCTTGTAGCTTCGCCATCCAGTACCGTCTAAAGTTCCACCCGGCGTGGCTGCTACTGGCCGACGCCCTGAGCCCACGCCAGCGGCAGTACATGCTCGATGACCTAGCGCCGGGGCGCCTATACTAGGTGCAGGTGGTAGCCCACAGCGAGGCTGGTGCCATCCAGGCCGACTTCGAGTTCAACACGTACGCCGGCTCTCTCCGCTGCAGGTAGCTAAGTCGATCCTATCAACCGCGTTGTCTAAAGATCCCGCTGCAGCATTGACCTTGAATTAGGGCAATATTTCACGCTGCGGTAGAAAACGTGTTTCGGTCATTAGCAGTGTGTCATGTGTACTGTGCTCAGAATGGCGAGTGCCCAGAAAAGAGAACATTGACATTGATCATGATGATGTTTTTGGCCATGGTATATCTGGTGCTTCGAAAGTAATATAAACAATGGGTCCTGTGTTTATTTTTCTCTTTTGTAACGAAGGACACTACGAGTAATCCTAGAAGTCATTTCTTCGTGTGCTGTTTTGCTGAAGATCTCCACCTGCAGTAGTTTTTCGTGACCAAGTGCATGCCAGACAGTGCACCTTTGCCACTGAATCAAACGCGATGATAAGTGCATGCCGTATCGAGATGAAAAGCGATAGCGATGTAATTGAATTGAACGTAAATCGAAAGCATTTTAAAATACTCACTGCAGAGATGTGAGAGCGAGAACAGTTAACTGCGAGATATCGTCGCAAATACGCTAAACTGATATGCAAAGTTAAATACTAGCGGAGAAGAGTGCTACTATACATTCCATATGGCAGAATAGAAATTATTTTTATTCTTTGTATTTGCATCTCTTCACGGCTTAACCACTCGCAATATTCACAATAACTTATAACTCGTATCATTATGTCATTAGTGCAGATTCATTACCACCTGATACTGGTTACTTACGGAAGTAGCTCGGAGCTTATCTCTGTTGACAAAAGTGAGAGGCTGCGTCTAAAACAGTGGCCTCCGAGACATCTATCACATGGTATGGGCCTGCGCATACAATCCTGCAATCTCCCCTAACCCCAACCCGTCCTGGGTGAACAGCTAACAGCCCAATATTGTCAAAAAGAGGCTAAACTGATATGCAAAGTTAAATACTAGCGGAGAACAGTGCTACTATACAATCCATCAGGCAGAATATAGATTATTTTTTTGTTTTTTGCTTATCCTCTCGCAAAATTCACAATAACATATAAATCGTATCACTAAATCATTAGTGCAGATAAATTACCATCTGATACTGGTTACTAACGGAAGTAGCTAGGAGCTCATCTTTGTTGAACACAGGGGTGAGAGGCTGAGTCTAAAACAGTGGCCTACCACATGGTGTGGGCCTACCCTTGCAATCCTGCGATCTCCCCTAACCCTAACCCTTCCCGGGAGGACTGGGAGGCGGCCTACTTGGCTGCTCTGACCTACAGGCCCGAAAAGCTTTGTTGGAACGCACCCGGGCAGCGGCAGACGCCACTGGGGTCCCGTACCGGGGACTCCACCCAGTGCTTGTAAGCACCAGCCCCTTAAAGGTTCATCAATCAAACCTCATGTGCATACTCATTTCGAGTTATTAAATGTGTTTCTCCTCTTCCTCCTCCTCTGCTTCAGGTTGCAAATCAATGTTTTAAACTACCCCTAATGCCAATTTGTTCAAACTCAGAGGGCAGTCTTTGAGGGCATTGAGCATCGCCATATGTCGAGTGCGTCGACGTATTGAAATACCTACACTTTGCAAGACCGATTCGGCCAGCAATCTTACTTTGGGTTGCCGAAGTAGGTTTTCTTTTAACCCTAGTTTATAGCTCGTTCTGTTTAGATACTGTCGGCGTGGTAATAGTAGTTGTAGTATTGCAGTAGTCGTGGTAGTCAGAACCACGTGTCAGAAATAATCGGGGGCTGCGTAAAAAGTCGTATCATGATATTTCGTCGTTGTAATGATCGATGATTGATTGTTGTGTGATGAGTGATGGAGTATTTATGAAATAATTTTGATAGATTAATTACAAAAATGAAATAATGCGCAAATGGGGGCTCAAACGTGTCCAAATGTAACAAGCCAATGCTTTATGATGCCAATAGTTTAGAATCATTTATTCATTCATTACTTGAAAAATCGCAAAGTGGAAAAAATGGGGATTCAAAAGTGTCAAAATGCTCGAAATGATAAGGCGATAGTTGCTGTTGCTAATTAAAAAATTAAGGTGTGGAACTGATGAATTGCTTATTTCATTTGAAAAGAAGGAAATGAAAACGCGTTCAAAGATGTCGCTGCTCAGAATGGAAATCCAATTTGAGCTGATTTTAGAAATTTGTGTATAAAATTATAAAATATAAAAAAATAGATTGCTTTTCTTTAAAAAGCTACCTTGCTCAGCAAGATTGCTAACTTATCTTCTCACCACATTGAAATTCCTTGACGTCTCTTTAAAACAATAAATGCTTCCTTTGATAAATACACCATGCTGGAATGTTTAGGCCATATTAAATGATTGGGCTGTTGCTCTCATTCTTTCGTTGATGCATCCACCAGCGGCTGGGTACGTGCAATTTTTTTCGGCTTCATCTAAAGAGAACAAGCAAGTGCCGCATACATTCTGCGCCTTCCCACTCGGTACTGGCTGCGAACTCTTACACCCCCGAGAAGTACGGCAGCGAAAACAAAAGAAAAAAACGTTGCCAACTAATGTGTGGTACTCCGTAGTGTGGGGCCCCATTTGCTACAACGCTAACATCGCTGTTAGGCCTAAATGAAGGATAACTTGTCGCTGTGTGTCGAAACAGCATTTCTAGCGTAACGGCAGCCACCCGCGCAGAACAAGCACGTTGGTTAATTAAAGCAATATCTGTGCTGCCGACCGGCGACTTCCCTCTGATCCCAGCTGTTTTCCAGCATCAATAAAGCTCACTCCTCCTAGCGCTACAAAACAATGTAGCAGCATATGCAGAAAGGGCAAAATATATAAGGATGCCATGTCATGGGAGAGCGAGATGAGGAGAAGGTTAAAAAGGCGGTGCCTGGCGAGACGGCTCTATTCGGGGCCAGTGGGCTTGCGGTCTCTAATTGCAATGCACGTCGCGCCTCCTTTCAGACCAGCTGCCTCATCACTCCCCGGGCGACCCTGTCTAATGCGAGGCCATCTGTCTGTGCCGCCGTTGAGTGCAGCATGCATTTATCCCTGTTGCCACGAAGCCCCTTTTTTTCCCGCTCTTCTCTCTTCTGCCTCAACCATTTCGTTCCCCGTTTGCACGTCCTCGCCCTTTGGCCAACAGCGAATGATCATCCCGTCCGTACGTATATCTCGCAGGAATGCTCCCATTGCGTCGGCTCTACTGGCACTGTCTGCTATAGAGCTGGCTACTTACCTTGCCCTTTTGAGCAAGGGTTAACGCATGTATTCGAGATTTGCAACGTAACTTTTCTTGTGCACGTCTACTTTTAGAAGGCAATGCTTTCGGAATTCCACTGAGAAATAGTACGCGTTGGAGGACATTTCAAAGGAAGGGGTATTAGGTAATACTTCTGTAGGCCGAAATAGAAGGACCGATAAGAGCCTCCAGTTGTCATGCCTCGACCCTTTCCCTCGATGTAGCCTGGCTTATGGGAGAGATGACTTTAAAATGCCGCGCATAGATATTTTGCGAACTTGAGAACGAGATTCTGACAATATAAGAACTACGCAAATGTGACCTGTAAAATTACTTCCTTCTTGATTCAAAAAAGCCTCGCCACAGTCACAAAAGTGGGCCCAAAGAAAGAGATATAGGAAGGGGACCCGACATCCCTAACACACGTTCGACCAGTGGTGATGTACAGTTATCTTTACAGAGTCCAACTGTACAACTGGGCCGGCTTGCACGATAAAGTCCGAGCTAAGTCCAGACTTAAATGGTGTCTTTAGAAAGACCAAGCTTATTTAAGACGGCTCGTGTTCCGAACGTCGAACGCTTCGGGTTCATGTTCACCAGAGTGGCTTCCCAGAACGGCCTCAGCAACCACTTGGGGCATTTTTCCTCGTAACACAATCTTATGCCGCAAAAAGCAATGGCACGGATTTTACACAACGCAAAATTGACGGAATGTGTACATCTTAAAGCAGGGACAGTGCAAGCGCATCCCTGTATTTCTCTAATTTCTCTACTTAGACACCTGGCGTCCTGGTGTCTTAACCAAGACAGCACTAGAGTCGTAATCATACAAGCGACTTATTCAAGTCAGGACTGAAGCCCAGTCTTTACTCCAGTCTTAAGCCGCCATGCTAGTGGCCTATTCTTTAGACTCCAGTTAAGTCTGGACTTAGCTAAGACAGTCTTAAGATTGTTTTGTGCAAGCGGGCCCTGGATTCAACTTGAAATTCACAAACAGAATAATTTCCACTTATATGTGAGCTTTGTGCATGTCTTATCCCACATGTGGTACGCAGGTGACTGCTGCGGAATCGTCATGCTGGCACCGTGCTTCAGTGTCCTGTTATATGAAAAAAACGTGCAGAATTACGCACCTCATAGAAATTGCACCGACTTGCAGAGTGCAACAAATACTGTTCTTTCGAAATGCAGCTGCTGTTCTTACAGGATGAAAATGTTTTATTTCTAACTTAATAATATACTGTTTTTTACAGATGGGCACATCAGCCACTCCGTCCTCCTTCAGGACAAGTACGGCGAGCAGTGGGGCAGAAACACAAGTCAGTCGGGTGACAGCCTGGCACACGACCGACGTGCCTCATCGGGGACCATACGGAGGCCTCACATACGACGCTTCGAGTTCGCCAGCTAACGGATAGCACACTTGATCAACGCCGTCGCACTTACATTGCGCCGGACTTCACCCTTCGTCCCTCGCGGACACAGCCCCGAGGTGTCTGCTCCGTGTAGAACAAGAACTGCCAAGACGACTCACTACCCCCGCAGAGTGCGTGTCCGATCAGGCCATCTGCCAGTATAGATTGATATAACCGTCGGTCCAGCCTCAAGGCTTAGGATAGGCAATGTTCAGACCAAGAAATATGTGACCGTCTTTCTTTACTTTCTGAACAGGCGTAGGTTTCTCAGTTCACGAAAATACCAGCCCGAATTTATAAGCATGGTTCCTTAAGAGTTGAAAAGAACGCTGAACGCAATACTCACATTTTTTGGTCTCATTGCTTAAAAAACACCTTGATTCCACATTGCGCATTGCTAGATATTGGCATTCGATAAAAATGTGCCATGGATCAATTCAACGCTTCCATCCTACTGTCGCTGAGGGAAAGATGTAGGTTGGTGCTCAGAGAGACATCAGCGAGCTGGAGCCGATAGCTCTTTCTTGGGAAGACACAAGCTCTCACCATCAAGGTGCTGAATGAACTCGCATGGATCGTGGAGTGCTTGTTGTCTGCTATGTGAGAGCCATGGAGAGCAAAGTTGTTTGCATTGCCAAACACGTCAATACCGCAAATGCGGAGTTACAGACGTTATATTTTGAACAAAGTGATTCCGCCTGCTGTGAACAAAGAAATATAAAATCAATCAAGTGCTTTATTTTTGCAATTAAGCGAAACGACAATGCACTCAAGAGTATAATGCATAACAACACGTTCTTTTTTGCTTCCCGTTTTAGAGCTGAGCTGAGAATTTAACATTCTTGAACAAAGAACAATAATGGAAACAGCGCGCGCTTTTGAAGTTTTCAATATGACGCACAGATCAGAGGCCTTTTAATGATGCAAAAATCAAAACTCTTTTGTTTAAAATGACAAATGTGCCTTGATAAGGCAGGGTTAATGCATTCGAGTCATTCGGGCTGAATTTATTATCATTATAAGAGTGGATGAAAGTGCGTGGCATCCCTAAAAGCTACAATCGTCTTGTTGAAGAGTAACGAGTGTCGCTATAAATGCTGTTCTGCCGCTGATATTATTGGGTATATTCTTCGTGTGGAGCCGACGTGTTCTCGATGCTAAATAGGTGCTACACGGGGATGGTGAACAAAGTATGTTCGAAATTAGGTCCATACATATACAGAAAGGAATACCCGTAATCGCGTAAACAGAGGTCGTCAAATATGGCAACGAACAAAGAGCACTGCTTGCTATTTTCATCAGGCGGAGTATTTCGGACCAACCTTCCGGTAAGCAGCTGCAAACAGGTTAGTGCGTGGTTTTAGTGTACCCAAAATTGAAAACAACAGCGTAAAGTTAAACACAACACAAAGAAGAGACGGAAACACCACAAGCGCTGCAGTGTTTCCTTCTCGTCTCCGTCTCGTCTTTAAGTTTGCGCTGTTTTTTCACTATGAACCTTCACCAACTAGCCCGAACGCTGCCTTGATTTGTGTTCGCTTTCGTGGGATGGTAAATACAACGGCAGGCTGCGGTGATTCCAATATATAACATATATCGGAATATATCGAAATTACGATAGAAATTATGCTAGCACAATAGTGCAGAAAAGCCGCTATCGAGATTGAGATAATTGAATCAAATATTGCTCTGCAGCTTTGATGCCGCAACTTTCAAATTTGGGATTGTAAAGTAAACTGGCACATCGCTCGAACAATACATCGCGTTGCACAATTACAGGCGCAACGTACAGTGCTTGTCTCAGATAAACTGCTGAATCTTGAATGCTCAAAATTCGCGCAGAAAAGGCATTTTAATTTAAAGGCATTTTAGGTATTTTAATACCAAATTTATTCTGGACACTTGTCCAATTTAATAAAAGAAGTCGGATGCTCTTAGCAATAAAAGCTGCTGCCCAAATTAACCGATGGCCCCGGTAGCGTCATCTTGTGGTGTGTGGTTACAGCCTTCCGTCTCTTTTACTTTTTCTACCCACCCCCTTCCCCTCTAAGCCTCAAGTAAACCTCATGAATAAAGGTTGATGAACGAATGAATTTTTCTGTGGCAGAGTTGCTGGAAACAGCACACGATGGCAATTCTGGTTTGTGTTGTCTGTGTTCGCAGTCGCCGCATACGATAGGAACAAACGAATTCTTCCAATTCAGTCAGGTCAGTTTTCGAAACAAATTTGGTAATAAAAAATATTGCCGATCAAATGCCATTTCTGGGAAAAATTTCAGCTGCAATGATTCGGCGGGTTAGCTGAGAGAGCCTTTATGGTGTGTGCTTGTAATTCTTTAACGCGCTGTATTTGACGCGGTGTCTCAAAGGGACGCTAAAACAAATTGCTAAACTATCCACGAAGCATTGATAATTCCCAGTGAATATTACAGACATAATTTGTTTTCTCTTTTAGCGCGAGAAATAAGTTGATTATAGAGCAAAACGCAAGTATATAGTTGGAAACATTTGCAAATTCATAGCGGCTGTGAAAAATAAGCCCAGATACCTCCTGTTTACGTGCCTATACTGTACGTAGGTACGAAAAGAAGATAACTAGGAGCATGAGATCGATGTTAGCGCATATTAGAACTACTTACCGATTACGAATAGCAGCTTACCAGTATCGCTCAAGACGAAGCTATACAGCAGCTCCATCGTATCTGTGCTCACAAATGGGGCTAAAACATGGAGACCAGTGAAGAGACTTCTACTTACGTTGAGGACAACGCAATGAGGAATGGAGCCGAAAATCGTGCGTGTAACGTGAAGAGATAGGAAGCGTGCACAGTGCATAAGAGAAATACCTCGAGGCAAGAGCATCCTAGTCGAAATAAAAAAATGGGAATAAGCAGGACATCTATTGCGAAGAGGGGATAACTGATGGTCACATGAGGTAATAAATTGGATTCCAAAGAAAGTAAACCGTAGCAAGGGGTGACAGAAAGCTAGGTGGGCGGATGAGGTAAGAAGTTCGCAAGGGTGAAGTTGATGTAGCTAGCACAAGGCGGGTTTAATTGGAGGTATTTAGGAGGTTCTTCCGCCCATGAGTGCGTCATGATGATGACGTCCATTTTAGGAATTATTTTCTATAGATCATTGTGATCCTCCTTTCCTTTTTCCGGGGACAGCGTCACGCTGGTTCTGGCTCTAGAGGACAAATACATCGGTACCAGCACCACTCCACCCTGCTCTTTGACCTACTAGGGTGAGGAAAATCCGACACCCGCTGCTCCCATCTCTGAAGCCGAGGTGTACGCTGCATTTCAATCATGCACCAGCAACACGATGGCAGGAGCGGACAAGATCAGCAACGCCATGATCCGCAACTTCATCAAGGCACAAATCAGCGACCTCACCAAGTATCTGAACGACTCGCTGTGGGAGAAAAATGAAACTTCATGTGAGTGGAAGCGCTCGGAGATAATCGCAATTCCGAAACCGTGCTAGAAGCCGGCGGTCAAAACTCTACTACCCATATCACTCACCTCGTGCCTGGGCAAGCTCTACAAGTGAGTCATCCAGACGCGACTTAAACACTACATAGAAGATAACGGCCTCTTCCATCTCTATATATTCGGCCTCCGGTTGGGCCTGTCCACTCAAGACGCTTTCCTTCTTCTTACGGAGGAGGTACTTTGCAACATTCCGAGTGGAACATCTTATTATGGCTCTAGATCTCAAAGGCGCGTGTCATCGTTTCATGAGGCAATCCTCTCCGAGCTCAATGGCCTAAACTTGGCGAACGCACCTTCCTATACGTCACGACCTTTTTGTCCAACCGAACGGCAATGATAGGAAAGGGTGACATGAGATCGAATCTTCAAGACATGCCAAACAAGGACACGTCACAGAGATCGTTCATCTCCCGCTCCTCTTCAAAATCACCATGATTAGAGTCGCAAGGGCTCTGCAACATGTCCCGGACATCGGATACACCCGGTATACCGATGACATTACGATCTGGACAACTACCGGCTCTCTAGGTCAGAAGGAAGAAACACTTCAAGCAGCAGCAACCTGGGTGGAAACAGATGTCTTTCGATGTGGGCTCCGATGCTCCTCCAATAAATCTGAAGTCATCCCCGCATACATGGATACCACTACACATCACCAGGTATTCTTAGCATCCTCCTGCATGGGGTCTCAATCCGGGAAGTACCACTCATCCGGATCCTGTGTCTCTGGCTCCAGAGTGATAGGAAAGTTGACTACGTGCTCCACCTCCTCAAGACTACGACACAGCAGATCTCTGAAATGATCAACTGGGTGGCCAGAAACAGAAAAGGCATGCGGGAAGAAGATACGATTCGTCTGGTGCAGGCGCTTGTCATCTGTCGCCTCTCGTATGGACTACCTTACTTCACCCTGCTCCGAAGAGATCTCAACAAGATCAATGCAATGATACGTGCAGCTTACAAGAACGCGTTAGGCCTCCCACCATATACCTCCAACGTTACATTGGAGGCTCTTGGACTGTACAACACATTTGAAGAGATTCAAAAGGCTGTCCTCTTGTGTTAGAGTGAACGCCTTCTGTCAACTGAGACAGGCCGGCTCATTTTCGAGTGCGTTGGCTATCCGGCTGGCCTACAAGCCATCCAGGCAACGATGGATGAACGAAACATTCCTATTTCATACCGGGCAAGAGCATATGTGGCCCCGCTCCCAAAGAACATGTCTCCAGCCCTCAACCAACACAAAAGAAACGTCCGAGTGAATTACCTTAAGCGCACAGTGGAACGCATTCCGAAAACAGTTGATGTGGATGCCGCTCTATACGAGCCTACATCGACCGCAGCAGCAGGTGGGCTCTTCTTACACAGAAGTCTCCAGCATGTCCATCCCGCACTGTACTATCACAAAAGTGGAAGTGGCGGCGATCGTGCTGGCTATTACCTACGGAGACACGACCAACCGGGAGCTTCACATCATAACTGAATCACAAGCGGCATGTCGACTCCTTCTTGCAGGCAGAATACCTACAAAATTAGCTCACTTTACAACTAATTCATTGGCTGCAAATTCACTGCTCAAACATCAGACCACTTGGGTCCCGGGGCACTCCGGGTTGGCAGGTAATGAGGTCGCAGACAGGCTAGCTTGAGGTCACACAAACCGAGCGGCCACCATCCCCGATGTCATAACTAGCATTCCTGTCCCCGCGGCTTACGACGCGTGACTTAAGTACCTACGCGAACAACGTCGGATCTATTCTCCACACAAGAGGCTAAATGCATAGGAAACGCTGAAATCGAGACAGCTCCAAACCAACACTTTCTCTAACCCACATCAATGCAGCATTACTTACAGAGAACACTACACAGACATATGTCCTTGGTCCATTGACCAGCCTATTGCCTACCACATCACATGGGGGTGTATGGGCCCCAAACCTGCAGACATAAGCATACACCGTTCGGAGGTGCACTGGGAGGCCGCTCTGCTATACTCTGACCTAGCGACCCAGCGTAGGCTGGTAACTCAGGCAAGAGCGGCAGCCCAGGCCACAGGGGTCTTGAAATGAAGACTCCACTTACTGCCCCCTCCGCCCCACCCCCCTATTTTTAAATAAAGTTTTCTCTCTCTCTCCTTGCGATCCATCGAGCTGCCACTCTCAAATAAGAAAACACTTTCGATAACCGTATCCTGCCCTAGGACCGATTTAGCCATTACAGTGACAAGGCGCAGGCGCATCTCGCCTCATCCCACCAACCTTCTTAGAAAGAAATACGACCTCTGCTTCATCGCGTGCGTCTGCGTCTTGCTGAAAAACGCCCGTAGAACAGAAATAGGCTTTGTACGGAAGAAATAAACTGCATAAAAGTACGCAGGGCAGCCGTGACCTAAGAGAAAAAAAAACTGTTTATCATACTAACACTTCTAGAAACAGCCTACGCTGGCGTGACTCTGCTACCATAAATGCATTGTCCACTTTTGTGATGTGTATTTAGAGGTAATTTACTTCTTGGGGCCTGCAAAACCTTGCTTACAGTTGTCGCTCTCTAACGTAATCTCATTCGAAATTGCATCCTGCCGAAAACCTGCAGTGACATGGGTCATTGAATGCCCCGTAATCCTGTCGATCAGAGAATGTATTGTTGTGAAGCTATGCGGCAAGTTTGATTTCACCGAGTCCTTATGATTAACTTCACTGTGGTCACTGTGATTACGCATGCTTGAATGGCTTCCGATGGGTTGTAAGCGTGAGGGAAGCAGGGTACGTTTCCTCCTACAGGATTATTCCAGCAATCATATACAGCGGTCTGCAGGGTGTGTACATAATACTTGAAAAAAACACGCAATATCTCATTCGCCTTTTTATGAAGCGCGTCCAGTTATTGAACGATTAGCTTCTCAGCGAACACTATGCTTACGAATTTGTAATTTTGAACGAGAACTCGCATGGAAATGCTCTAAAAGAACCCTTGCATGCATGAAGCCGCCACAACTGCTGCACACAAAATGATCATTTGCTTGAAAACGTTTTTATGAAAGAAACAAGAGCTAATTATTCATGAATCTCTTTCATCGAGCATATTTTAACGCATATGAAAGTTTACCACATTTACACTAGGCAGAAAATTTGCAAGGTCTTACGGATGCATCACTCGAGAAACGTTGAGGATGTCCATGCACTCGCGAGTCTGCATGATGCTTACTAAGCAAAGTCAAAACCATATATTTCGGAATTTCAAAACGATCGCGTTGTGTAAAAGAAGGAAATTCCTAAGGCTTATATAGAACAGACATTCTTTCCCATGCAGCGTACCAAGCAAAAAAAAAGCACTAAGACTGCTCTGAGGAAACCGTAGCAGAACCTAGTAACTTAAGAACATCTTGAGCTTAGCTGAACAGTTAGGTCTGCAGCCTGACTGCACAGAATGCCAAGTGAAACACTGAGTGCAACTTCTCGAGGTTAGCGCTTCCCCCATCGTGTGTTGAGATCTGGTTTTGTCACGTCCAGAGTAATTGCCCCGTTAACGGACTAACTGCGGTCTCCGACAAAGCGCAGTGACCGTATCAGGCTGCAGTTTACAGCATCCCATCTTGGAGGTGGCGCCTGTTCGGCTCTTTTACGCAATTTTCCAGCTTTTATAGACTCTAGTTCTTCAGATGAAATTGATACATTTGCTGTCACAGACGCTAACCTATCATATAAACTAGTTTTTTATTCCCGTTTCATTTTTTTGTAAGCAAGCCAGACTGCCTTGCAAACTATGTTACGCTATGACACACTGCTAGCGCAAACAGGTTTGTTTCGTCCGAAGAAACACCTTTATATTGCACCTATGATTTAGGCGGTCTTACACCAGCTACAGTAGTCATGTTTATGAGACTCGGAGATTGAGCAGGCGCTTCTGAGACTCACATACGCTGTCCTTTAGCGGTTATTTTTTTACCAGATGCTTTTTCCGGATGACGATTCCGCAGCCTTGTGGAATTGAAAATGTCACAATAGTTATTTTCGTGGTAAAGTTTTCAGAGACCCTGTCCTGCAGAGGGTATTATTACTCTTATTAATATTTATATATCAGGCCTTCTGCATGGAACTGATCACGGCGGCGGTCAGGACTGCAACGCAGCAAAAATGCTAAGGACCTCTGGCTACGAACAGGCCGCCATTCGAAACTGAACCACGCTAGAAACCTAGCTAGTGATGCTAGTTTAGCGGTATGATTACAGGAAAATGGTGGTGTAAGGCGTAATGAGGTTAGGAGGCCAAATGAGGCATATACTATACTAAAGGGCAGTCATGTAGCACTAGGAGCACTAGACGAGCACTAGGAGTAGGGTCCCTAGTCATATAAGGCTATAGCTGGTAATAAAAGCAATTCTATAACATTAGTGGCAGGGAGGCAGGCATCGTAATGAAGCTCAATAAGTGGTATAAACTGAAGGTTATACAGGCCTACACGCCTAAATATATTCACCAGGCAGTCGAAAATTTATACGAAGATGTAGAATTGCAATGGCAAAAGCAAAGACGCATTACAGTGCTGGGCGACATCAATGCCAAGGTAGGGAAAAAGCTGGGTGGACACCGGGCAGTGGGTGACTATGGCATTGGTTTAGGAATAGGCTTGGGAAGTCACTAACTGAGTTTGCATAGCGCAATTAATTAAGAATCAAGAATACCTTCTTCCGCAAAAGCAAGAACTGGAAGGGGACATGAAAAAATCCTAACGGGGAGACTAAAAATTAAAATGACTTTCATACTGCGTATTACTTTGTACTGGGCATTATGTAGGATGTTGAGATAATCGGAAACGTGCGATGCCCACAGAATGGTAAGATCTCGAATTAGTCCAAATCTATAGAAGGAACGGAAAATATTAGTAAGAAACACGTTCATCAAAGAATTAGCAGTTGGGGTATAACAGAAGAATTCAGGATATCACTACAGAATAGAACTGAGGATAATGCCCTTAGCCTAGAAGCAAACGGACAATAATTTCAGAGATATGGTCACTGAGTGCACGGTAGAAGCAGGCGGTAGGATGGTTAGAGGATACCGGTGAACTACATAAGGCGGTAGGATGGTTAGAGGATACCGGTGAACTACATAAGGAGACGGAAGATTTCATTAACAAACGCCAAGGTATAACTTTTCTATACAACAGACAGGATAGAATTGCAAGAGATATCGAAGCTAATAAATAAGCGTAAAGTGACACATAAAAGAGTATAACATGACGAAAATTGAGTTTGTGCTAAAGAACGGGGGCAGCCTTAAAGCGGTGAAGAGAAAATTAGGCATAGGCAAAAATCAGATGCATGCGCTAAGGACAAGGCGGACAATGTTATCGCGAATATAGACAGGATAGTCAAAGCAGCCGATGAGTTTTATACCGATCTATATAGTAGCCGAAATAGTCAGTATGAGATAGGTAGTAGTGAAAAGTAGTCAGATGTTCTGCCAGTGAAGAAAGACGTAGTTAAGAAGCTTCAAAAATTATAAAAAGGGGGAAATCAGCTGCAGGATGTAGGTGTTTTGAATTCTATTTCTGAATTTCCGGGCTTTTTAACAGTCTCAATCATTGCGTTGTTTAGAAAATTTTTTGTAATCTACAAATAGCGCCTCGTACAGAGTAAAAGGAGACCTTTATACACTATCCAATATCCGTCTCAAAAGGATAGGTAATATCCAATCACTCCAAATATTCGCCAAGTTCACGACATTCCTTGTGCATAAAATAGCATATAATATTGGTGTTGTAGAATTTTGCTGTATAAAATGCCAGCAAGGTCGACATTTGAGGTAAGCATTTATTGTTCTCCACGCATAGGTTTAAAATGAACTCAGCTGGGGGCCGCTAGAAAGGCGACGACGCCGGCACTGGGACAGTTATGAGCACTCGGCCTAGTCAAGTCGTCTAGCTCATAACCCACCACTAACGAGTCTCTAAACGTCTGAATAAGTCCCAAGTACTTTTGGTGGCCGAATAAAGTACTGAGGAACCTAGAACAGTCCAAAAAGAACGCAGCTGCTGTCGATATAAAAACAAGATTTACGTACATGGTAATTATCTTTCAATCTCAACTGGTCAAGCTCATAGCATAGTTGTGTTTCTTAAATATTTTCGCAGGCCTCATGTTGGAGGTCATAATAATTAAAAAAAAAAACAGTTTTTCTTCCAGGAATAAAAAGCAACTCATTTCACTACGCCGTTTGCAGTCCTGGCCCAAAGTGGTAAATTATAAAAGACATTTCTGACTCAATGTGAAATTCGTTGTCATGGCCATGATTATATTACCTACTTTAGACGACATAATTTTTTGCTCGATGAGTGTTTATAAGTGCATTTGATAACGTGTGCTGGGGAGCAAAGAAAACTCCGACAAAAATAAAGAGGCGCTTTCGGAGGACAGCACGGGACAGAGTGTATGTGTTATGTGTAGGGTCTTTGTATGAGCTAGAATTCAGATGTAGCTTCGTACATGTATTTTTGAGACATCATAATTTCCAGCATTCTAATTATCTTTGTAATTTTGGCAGCAAGATTATGTCTAGCTGTCTGTAAGGCGATTATACAATATGTTTTAACAGGAAAGCTTCTTGTAATAAAAATATATAGATATAGAATATTGAAAAATCTTTTATGCATATATATTTTATTGTGTAGCAGTAAAGAGATTGGTAATAAATTTAGAAATAAATAAATGAAGCCTATTCAATAAATATTTTAAAGTAATTATTACTGTTTTGTTTTTCATGTCGAACCACAGCGGTGACTATGACGTCTTTGTTATGGCCGCCGCAAACAATTCTGGCGCATCGATCCCGCTGCCACAGTAAAACTCTGTGTGCTTTAAAGTATGAAAACTTGATAGAACCTTTCCAAAATGCTGCTTCCAAACGCTGCTGTACAGCGAAGAATAAGCCACAGCGGAAGCAGTAATCTTTCCACACAATGCGACGCTGGGATGAACACTTTTGTATTTCAGGCTTCAATTCTGCAACTAATTCAAGTTTAAGCGCTATCTTTAGATTTTTGCTTAACTTCCAGTTCTTAACTTACCTCATAGGCTACGCGGAACATCGTGTATCCTCTTCGTCATTAAACTCGACTAAAAGCATCGGTGTTACAACGTTCCGGCGTAACGTTGAAATAGCGTCATGCTCGATGAATGAGGGATCATTGGTGTTATTTCCGGCCAGAGATTACGAAGTTAGAACCATCGGCAACACAACGTTTTGCATATCCTTTCCTCTACGCAATTCCATGAACCGCTTGTCCATAACAATTGTAAATCATTGGAGAAGCCGCGCTGAATGAGGTGCTTCTCTCTCTCTCTCTGATACTCTGTATCTCCTTCTCTCGCAACTTTCCTTATCATTAGGGGGCCTCTAAATGTATTCTCTTTATTACGTACGCTTGGATTAGTTTTATTAAATTTCTCTCCTTGAGGCCTCTTCCTTTAGTAGCGACCCTCCATGAATCGCCTGGTGACGTCATCACCTGTCGTGACGGTACATAACACGTCCCTTGTCGAACATAGCATCTTATTAAACGCATCAAAGTTCGCCGGCGTTCTATATTCGTTTACAGAAAGGAAAGGCGCAATATTTGTCACTCGCGAAATCCCACTGTCATCCTCACGGTAGACAAAGGGAATTATGAATCGCGTTCACGATCCGGGCATGGCGTAATTGGTAAAGTGCTCGACTGGGAATCCAAGGGATGGAGGTTCAATTCCCGGTGCGGACAATTTCAATAATAATAATAATAATAATTACTCGTTCACAGGAAGGGAAAGACGCAGTATCTGTCCCACTTACTTTGTGGACAGTAAGGGAAGGAAGAAAGGTGGGAATGAAACTAATTAGGTTTTAACTCTTGCTCTCGAAAGCGTGATACCTCTGATGACAATCTTCTGCTGACAACCTTTTGTCCACAGTCTTCTGTCGACAACGATGAGGCATTAGAGTTTTGCCTTAATAATCGGTATCCTGAATCTGAATAAGAACCTCTATGACGTTTTTGGGCGCAATAATAGAGTTCACCACCACCAATAAACCTTCTCTAACGATAGCATCATTTGTTAGCCTGGTTATGAAATATATATATCAGTGTTTTATTAAACTAGATCATATAATAATTAGTCGCAAGTCCTCACGTTTGTTCAGGTTTCAAATTTGTAGAGATAGCGGACACTTAAGGAACTGTAATTAACATGGTACAACTCACACAATTTTTTTAGTTCAGGAGGACCCTGTAACAGAAAGCTTGAGGTAATATGCAGCTTCTCTCGTCCCCTTATGAGCGTCCGATGATCTGCGGAGTTTTGTTACGACATTTCATCATCCAGAAGCTTGCAACAAGCTATATAGGCGAAAAGTTGCAGACTGCGCCTAAGTGCCATTAAGAGCAGAAATCGCGAAAGCCCCTTTATATAGCTGTTTTCATTAACTTCAACATAATCATCACTATTACTGGTATTATAATTATATTACGCACTCATTCACATCGTCACTATCACTATCGTTATTACCATGATCATCATCAATATTTTGCACTGTCATTGTCATCGCTACTATCATTCTTATCACTACTGCTTACTGCAGCGTCATTTTCATCGCTACTATCATCTTCACGCTAGTGAATGAGAAATACAATCTGTTTCTTACGAGGTGCGGCCTTTTATAAAGCATTTAGGAAGACTAAGCTTTTGTTTTACACGGCGTTTTAACCACGCCATATAAAAGAATATAGTACCTACATCTTTACTTACCAGCCATTTGGTACTTGTGCTTAAAACTTATGACGCTGCGAAGCTATTCTTAGTACGAGCCTACGGCCCGATCAGTGTCAGTAATACTGACGATAAATGTTTATTATTGTTGAAGCTAGAAGGCTAAAAATAGTATGAAGTTTTGTGGGAGGCAATCAGACTTGTAGGATAAAAAGCCGCGCAATATTCACATATATTCATATTGCAAGAAGTGTGACGAAATGATCTGACACTTTCGCGAACTGAGTAGCGCTGCTGCAAATAGACCTTGATCAGGCATTTGATTGCATCTTACAAGCCATCCTTTTCATCGCTCTGTACTCTGCAAACGTTGTTTACATAATTATTGACGGACTAAAGGTGGCTTGAACTGGTTGCGCCATGCGTATAATTCTAATCAAAAGCTTCACGGATAGCGTTTCCTGCATTACTAGCCGTGTACAGGGCTGCCCTATATCGGCGTTGCTCTTTGCAATGTATATAAAACAATTTTATTTATCCGTGTTGTATAATACGAAAATAGTAGCTTTTGAGCTTCAATAAGCGTAGTTGAAAGTTTCTCGTACGGAGAGGGTATACTAGATTTCTGCCAAAATTATAGCATTAAATAGTTAGTAAACGTTGCGATGGAATACTGCAAATCATCAAGAAATTTTATAAATTGGGAAGCAGGCGCAGTAGTGAGGCCCGAAGAGTGGCCTAATACGACGAGTTATTTTGGATAATTTGTATGGACAACTAATCCTGATAAATTGATTGTTAGGGCGAAAACAAAATAATAATGAAAAACAAAGGGCAGCCTTCGAGGGAGAGGTCGTATAGTCCACACAAGATAGACACATTTAGGTGTTAGCTCGGGCACGTTTGCAACATTTTGTTTGGTAGCCAAAGTGTGGTATATTGTGCAATAATTGATCATCTTGCGTTTTAATGTGCACAAAATGAAGCGCGTTTTCGCCGATTTCATTTAGTGTGCATCTTTTGAAAGCTGTAGCCACACAAACCTTTTCCAGACGGTCAGCAGCACAGCTCTCGGCCTATCTGGCTTATTTGTTTCACAAATTGTCTCTGGTTTGATATTTTAGCGTGACCATAAAGATTTATTTTGCGTCCAGTGACACATTTTGCTTCAAAAATTATTTCTCAGCGTTCGTTATTACTGGCATCAATATTATACCTGACGCGTTGAAAGGGTATTAGCTGTAAGTTGTAACATCATTCTTCATGCTTAAGGTGAATTCCTCTTCGGAATATTAAGGAAATATGAAAAAAAAAAATACGCAGTACTCTAGCTAAGATCTTGATGCTGATTGCACTGTACATGTCCCTAAATGGGTGAAAAAAAGGCATGCCCCATGCTCACACCAGTTATGCCTCATGGCATTCGTTACCTACCTGTCAAAAATGGCTCTGAAGTACCACACGATACCAAAATGGTTCCAAGCCTGCAAAGCCCTTGGAAGGTAGAATTCGGGTAAATCACGCCTATGAAAATGTTCGTTGAGTACGTTAAAATCGCATTGACAGTGTGACATATGGGCGGGACATTCAAGGCTGTGTGCATTTGTACTAAAGCTAGAAATAAAGATGAAAAAGCGCGGTATTAAGTTGTGTCTTAAGCGCCCGGCTGGGGATGGGAGTTTTAGTAGTTCAATTCCCGATGGAGACCTCGGAAGGTTTTTTTTTGAAGTGTGAGTGCTATGGACGTTTTCTATTCACACTTTCCGTGCACGGCGCGCAGCAGCCAAGAAAGGCTTCCATCCTTAAAACATCTCCCACCTCCCTCTCTGCAATAACCGTGGCCCGTGACAGCTTAAGTGCTTTGTACTTCAATATAAATCATCAGGCCAAGAGGCTAGGACAAGTGTGCTCAAGAACTCCCCGCCGGCGAAAATTGTTCATTAAAAAACAATCCCTGGCAGGTCGAACAGTGCCACTAACAGTGAGTACCGGTCAGGTAGAAACCAACCGTAATTGTTAAGTGCAAAGCACGCGTCATACCTGAACTAATTTTATTGCCTACAGTGCCCTACCCAAAAAAACAAACAGAATCTTGGATATTGCTTAGTACGAAACATTGGTGATGTCCTTAACAATAACTTGGTGGCTGCGATACCAAATTTCGCAGGACAGCTGTCTAATCCCGATGCATCGTTGCACTCTGTGCGATAGCGATGGGAAGATATTCTAACGTGAAACCCCTGGAAAAAAAAAACATTGTCATCGCGGCCGTAGGTACCCACGATCTTATATGCCAAGACAAAGTCAAGTGTTCCCTTGGGGCCCTATGTTTCTCTCGTAAGTTTCTCCATGCTATCATACACCATATGTACAGCCCGCAAGACGCACAACAAACGCCACATAACGAATAAGGGAAGACTAATGAGATTTTAACTTCATATTTGACATGCTCAACTCAAAACATTTAAACAACGTAGAAAGTTTTAGAGTTCTTGAAATATTCGCTCCCCACATTAGATTTTTTCATACCTCTAAAAACGCAAGGAAATCATCTGCAATCCACAAAATAGTTGAGAAACAGTTCCTTCAAAAGCCAGTTGAGAGTTCTGCCCTGCAATTCAAGGGTGACTCTTTATGCTCCATGTTCGGCATAATGCAAATTTTATATCATGTATTTCGATGCATGGATTGCAAACGCATTCTCCACATGGTCAGTCAAAGTGGAATGACGGCCCCTTAAGGAAGTGAAAAAGAGATATCTCTCAACCATTCTCCAATAGCAGAGCACTATGCCCTGCTGTAACCGAGCTTCTAGCCGTGGTTCCCGCGGCTCCTGCAGCGGTCGACGACTACCGCCGAGCGGGTGCCGGCAAGCGCTGATGGCCCTTTACAAGCCTCGGTGCGGTGCCGCATAGCTCCTGCGCACTGGGGAGAAGCCCGAGCACCGGGCACGTCTGGACATATTGGCCAGACTCCTTGCTGCCTCAACGCTCTCACCGACGCCATATGTTTTTCCCCCTTTTGTTTCAGCGCGGGTGGAAAAATGCGGCGTGCTGAGCTTTCACTGCATACCCGTCACACTAGAGTACGGAGCCTCGAACACAATAGCGGCACAGAAATATCGACAGTTATACAGCATAGAGTGCATTCACCAACTATTCCTAAGGTAGGGCGGCACTGCAGTCCCTTCAGTGCAGAACATTCCCGTCCCGTGATTTCTCGAGTGTGTATGACGGATGGCTAAGCTTTCCGGGCCAGCGTTCGCTCTATCAAGCATGCCGTATGGGGATCGGGGCCGCTGCTTTTCCTGCTCGCTGTCGTTTACAAGCGAAGGGTTCCTAAATCAGGACATAGCGCAAAATAAGGGATAAGGATAATGCACTGAGCTTTCTTTTTCTGTCTCTGTCGTCTATCTTCCTCGCCTCATGGCCTCTGCAGGACTGTTTTGTATGAGCACGCTACACCTCCAGGGTGGAGATTGTTGGGGCAGCATTGGATAAGCGTACATAGATGGAAATATATCTTAGTTAATGGGAAATGCATCTTGCGCTACTTCATGATCGCCCTGCTACCTTTCACCGACTTGGTACAGCCTTTGCCAAAATTTTAGAGCCCAGAGGGTTTGCTTTTAAGCCCTATATTATGACTTCTTTAAGAACTGTGGAAGTCCTAGCCATTGGAGAAGGAAAGACAAAAACGTCTTCTTAATTTCAGCAAGTTTAGAAACCTGGGAATGCATTACGAACCACATAGTATGGCTCAAAGGTAGCCCCCGAGACTCGAAACGTTTGACAAAGTGTATACATCCCATAGCGGCCTTACAAACATGCGGCACACAGAAAACATTGGTGAAATGAGCTGAAATGTCCTGTTATTAAATTATGTACTGCGCTCACAGGAGCGCCTTTTATGTTTTTTTTTATGTGAAAAAAACCTTATATCTTTCTCGTCTGGTGCTGCTTGCGTGCACTGGTTCTTTACTTCTGAATTTGAAGATATGTATGGTGCCTGAAAATTTCCCTTTTCCTCACGTTTACTAACCGCTAAAACGTACATTCAAACACAGTCACCACAGTTACCTCACTCACAATAATTCGCTCTTTATCGAATGCTCATATGAATACCTATAAACGCAATGATAGAACAAGGCGAGCAAAATTATAAGCGAGGAAATTACTATCCCAACAGCCTGAATCTTAATTTTCTCCAGACTCTGAGGCTTCGGGATTGTAGTACCCATTTTGGAATATATGCGTACTTCTATTTCGTTATAAGCCCAATGTTGTATATTTTGTCCGCGACCAGTGATCAAAATTATATTAACATGAGTAACAATTTATATATTATGAAAGAGACCTCAAAACTAATTATTTCGTAAACAAGAAAGAATAAACAATGCGGGCTCCAGTTTCCTACAAGTGAGCACCCTAATAAAAAAAATGAACTTGTCAATGCGCACGGTTCCTTGTACTCTTCATTACAACTTCAGACTAACAAATATTCCCCAAAATATGCACCCGTTTTTATCCGAGAGTGCCAAATAACCATATATGCATTACATTTTAGGAATTTCAGATGAGATTCATTGAATGAGTGCAGTTAAAACCAATAACTGCGGCTTATTCATGAGATTTGCAGACATGGGCGTTTCTATAATAAAAGCATGTTCTTTAATGCGATAAGCTTGGCGGCACTGCTTCCACAGTGGTGAGAATAGCAGAATTTTAGCTTCAAATCAGCAGCAATGATGTAGTCGCTTATTTAAGGAGGTCTGGCGGTGAGGCCCATTGAACGGAAAAACTTTTAATGCAGCAGATGTTTGTCCAGAAGATCCAGAGTTAAATATTTAGAAATTTTAACTGGTCTTGCTGTTTAATTCATACCTTCTAAGCCCTGCTTCAGGAAACGAAAACCACTATAAATTCAATCAAATTTTCAGGAACTAGCTACAATATTGACGTATTGGTTCCACGAAAGTTCAAAGTAAGAAAGTTCTGAGTGCTTAAGTGCAATCCTGTCTTTATTGCAAATAAAGTTTTATTGTTTTTCTCAGAGAAAAATCTTTAGCGTATAGCATACTGACAAGAAAATACAACGCTTTTAACTCCGAGAAAATGCTATTAATCTCTAAAATTTCTTAATAGATCACCAAACAGCTATTAGAAGAAAAGTTAGGACTCAATGTTGATACATCGCCACCAGACACGATCGTGAATGCAGAACTTGTGTGCCCTCCTGCCTCTTTCCATAGAACTGCGTTTCAATCCTTACCATGGTAGGCGGATTTTGCATTCCTTCATTCTCTCCATAGAATTAACAGTTTTATCCGGGCTTTTAGCCACTGTGTCGGACAGTAGCCAACGCCTCATGGTCATCATAATATAAATCACTTACCAATTAATAAAAGACAATTAGGATTTGCTCTCTAGAACCGGTATATTTGAAAATATTTGTATTTGTAGACTGCAAAATACAAAAACAATTAAAATATTTGTGAATGTTATTACTGAATCAGCAAAAACATTAAAGAATTGGTAGAGCTACTGATAAGTCAGCAGCAGTGGCAGCCTATGGCAGGGCCAGAAAGGTATTTTAACATAAAAGCGCCACTTGTTAGAATATAAACTATTTTTAACATGAAAGGAATAAAGTTCTGGCTTACATTCAGTAAACCTCTGGGTACTTAAACACAAGTAATGGTTATGCCAATCACAATACATGCCTTGAAGGCGACCGGCGCCAAGGTTCGCTCTATACTTGTGCTCAAGACGGGTTGACATTGTACAACGCTTTTTTGTGTTCATATTACTTTTAGGCGGCTGTCTTTTATGCCTCCGCAAATATGCGGTCCATTGCGTCAAATTTACAAATGTCCTTTTCACTCTTATTCACAAGAACATCCACAGTAATATCTTATTCTGTTTTCTTCTCTGCATTTAAGAACTATAAATCTGACAGCACCAGCAAGCTTTGTTACCTCGGACAACATAAATGCATGGTGCCGCAAGAGCACACACTTAAATCAGCGTATATAAAAAAGTGAGTAGGAAATTGTTGTGCCAGCTCTCGCACTCCGTGCTCGACGTCCCATGGTACACGAACGCTTTGAACAGCTAAGCGAATGTAACGCTGTATTAAGATGAACAGGGCGAATGCCTGCGGTGCACAGGCATCAGCAGAAGTAATACTGCTAGACTGGCAGCCCTCTCGTAACCTGCTACGTGGAAGCGTATAACGCAGTGGTCGAAACGATATAAACATGCTTTCTCATTTCCGGGAAGAACAACAGAGTCCCTGAGTACATTTCAACTCAGAAAGAAATCAAGGAGGACCAAACAGGCGGTGGCGCATCCTCCCCTCTTATGTGGAGAGTGGAGATTACCTACACGCGTATTGCGACTATGGGTTAAACGAAGTTGCTGAAATTGGCATGGATAGCACGGTCTGATTGTAAACAATTCTTATATCTGTTTAGAAAGGGTTGATATATCTCTATTCTGGATCTTGGTGGGTATTTTTTTTTCTTCTCGGGATTATCATGCAGACGTTTGTCACTATCCAGTCCTTAGCTTAAAGAAGGGGCTGTCAGGCATCGACAGTTATTTATTTGCCTTTTGAACAATGTTGAGATTCTAATTAACCTAAATCTTACAAAGAGGTTTGCAAAGATTAGTGCGATAGGAGACAGGATACCCAGCCTGGCTCGCTAGTAACAATCCTATTGGCGTGATAGGTTTTTCTTCTATTCACTGACACGTCTAGGCTACCAGCTTTTTAGATTAACTGAGCGCTAAAGCTACATATTAAGGTGCATCAAAATGTAATGCTTAGGAACTTGTTAAATTTCATATTCTGCAGCTGCACCATGCATGTACCACAGCCGAATATTCCAAACATTCAGCTGGATACTTGTTTCTACTTTTTCAAAATGCAATACTGAGAATATTCCTGATTGTTTTTGACCAAATCATAAAAATAAGAAACCCCGTTCGCTTTTGGTATTAGTTTTAAATGTTCAACTTTTTCAGTGGCCCTTTTTGTCACCGATCTTTTGTCTAAAGCTTGCAGTTCGCTGTGCACAGACTTTAAAGAGTTTAGGATAGTAGCATAGAACTGCGTAAACGAACTTCGCCTTTTATACCGGCTGTGGTTTGCAAATGATAACATAGTGTTATGAAGTGTATAATATTTAGGCGCGTAAAGTGTATTAATTGCACCTCGGGTGGCCGGTGCGGTCACCCTACTACACTAGAATAAAAAGACAGCACTTGTACTTTAAAATGCACAACATGGAATGTAGCTCTACACTTTGATTGAAACGAACAAAACCTCATCTGAGATGTCTCAAAGTATATGATGGGAGCGTCAGAATGTCGCAAAGAAATTTCTTAAACAATTAGTAAAAGCGTTTATAGAAACCTCGCCAGTGATGGTAGAACTGCTTAGATGAAGACAAGTCTTCTTGCCGAAACGTTGTCTTGGCTTGCGAACTGAGCCCATACGATTGCTCCCCAACCCACGTTTTGTCGTTAAAACTGTCCTGGCGGTAACACTCATAAGAGTATGCTTGACGTTTTCTGAAACCCAAGCGCTCGATAATGCAATAAATGCCAATTTAAGTAACGTATTATTACGGTTAGCACTAGCTGGGTGGTCGTAAGTAGTAAAATGAGGGATGCGTGTTTTATGACCAATGCTTGCTGTGGGGTTTCATGACACATGTCTGGTACCTCTGCATTTCCATGGAATTGTTAGAAATGAGATGATCACCTTTACACGATGGCGCAAACCTCGATAATTTGTCACGTGACTAGAATTACGAATGAACTGCTCTGTCGACGAGAACAAATGGAGAAATGAGGATTTAGGTTTAACGTTCTAAAGCAAGCGTTATCACTCCGAAGTAGAACAAATAATTCAACACGCTAGGCTAAATGCCTTGTTGCAGCACAGCAGCCCTCCAAACGTGCCAGCGTTTAGAGTAGAATAGGGAAGGGATTTCACTGTTGGTCACAGCCACTCTTTCTTCAGTAATTTTTCATTTTATGAAATATATCCGTAAGTGAAATACAACGTGACACATTCACTTTAATTCGCGCGCAATAAAAGAACAGTTGTATGTATGATTAATCACCTCAACCAATGAAGCCCACGTTAGTCGGTCAGTGGCTGAAAATAACTTTTGCACCGTAATTTTTTTCCTCTGAATAATTACAGCCCTAAGATGGTATGACCACTCCTCTTGTCCCACATTTAATAACTGTGATAATGAGTTGGTTTTGTCACGTTCAGAGACAAAAGCCTTTGTACAAAACAAGTGCCGGCGGATCAATGAAAAGAATAGGCGCAAAACATACAATTCGTGCAACTACTTCCTAATAAAAATTGACAAAATATTATTCGAGAAAAGAACAATCGACGTTGGTGGGGAAGAGCAGCAATATCAAGTGAGACTGTGAAGCATCAACTATGAAGATCAGTAAATATATTACTCACGGCGAACAAAAACAAGAAAGGAATCTCCCGTCCTATGCGTGCGATGGAGTTATTCAGTTCTTAAATCTATCCCGAAAGCCTTCTCCCTTGTGTTTTTATTTAAGCTGTTCCTTCTAATCCGCAATATTTCGTCTGTCGTTTATATCTTTAAGAACTGAAAACCGCTTCGTATATCTTCTCTTTTCCACAACAGCAGCCATATTAATCTGGCAGAAAGGCTCTTCTTCTGCAGTGTATTCCTGAAAACCTGCACGTTCTCTTCCATCTTCTCGGTTGTTTTTTCTTTTCTTTGGAGTAAAATCCGGTGGTTTATTCGTAAGCCTTCGTATTTTGTGACCCTACTCGGCTTAGGCTTGTTTACAACTTGCGCTGCGTGCACTGCATTTGTAAGACAACTGACTGGGATATATCTTTCTCATAAGCGATTTCTTCAAATTTCAGCCTCCACCTTTTTTTTTTTTTTTTTTTTTTTGTCCTGCTCCCAGTCGGATTGAAGACCTAGCCACCATCCGGTGGCAAGGTGCCCGTTGATATTGCCCGCCAAAAGGCGGCCTCGGAGCAGGGGTGTAAATTTCCGGTGCCCTCCAGGCGATTTACGGGAGCCGAGGAAAGCCGCCACCGCCGCCGCCGTTTGCAGCTTTCCTCGACGGAGGCTTCGTTACTGCTTTGTTTATTATTTCAAGCCACGGTGTACTTCCGCAGTTGCTTCTGTTTGTTGTCTTGTTTCTCCACCTCAGCGTAAACATCTAGACGTAACGTGCCCGCTTTATTTTTTGGCGGCTCGAGGGCACCCTGTCTGAAACAACTGCGCCTGGAAGGAGACGTCACACGAAATTGACGTCGATAAAAACCACCAAAATACTGTGGCACACCCCTCGGTTTACTGCATGAGTACCACCGGGAGGCCAGTAAAGTTCCAGGTCAGCGTAGGTAGCGGATTCGAAGCACGAACCACTTCACAGACCTCGTAATGCTAACGAAGTACTCTGCAGGTATGGTCCAATACACTACAGTCTACCTCCTCAAACCGATTTCTACGTTCCCGGACACTCCAGCGTCCGCATGAAATAACTTCTTTACATAATCAGTATTTGTCTCCGTGCAATCGCTCTGGAATATATCCGGTCCCAGTACAGGCAATACAATGCGTAAACAGAAAAAATCTGTTATTACCGTTTATGACTATAAAAAAGCTGGTAAGAGCCTGCTTTGGCTTGTAAATTGCTCTGTGATATTTCGCACCACCAGAACTCGGCATTATTTCAGCATGAAAGGTTAGACTTACTCAAAAATGAAATATCTATAAATTCATGTTAGGCCCTACCTTCACGTTTTTGGAAAAATAATAGACACATTCAGAGTCGTTCATTCTTACTCTGAATATGGTCGCATTGAATCTTATCCAGAAAAGATAGAAAGCTGAATAGCCACTACCATGCCAGGGACCGCCTTCAGGCCTGTTTGTAGTCATTTCACATTGCTTATATATATGGCCGTGTCGGACGAAATGACACTTTTCAGGCAGAAGCCGGGGTGAAATTAAAAGTACAGGACGCTGTACGTAAGGTTTGATCTTTGATTATTGTTTTTCTTATTGATTTCTTAAGCTTACTTTTTTACGGTCAAGAGCGGAAATATTCATGTTGTCGGCGTTCAACCGCCACATCCTTTGGTCTTTGTAAATAAAACAGTTTTACGCCGCTGTGATATTTGGACTCAAATATTATTGGTAAGTTTTTGACCCGCTTCATCTTTAGTATACGTTAGCAGTCTATAGTTAAACCTCCTTACTTATTCTTCCATTTGTGGTCAAAAAGGTTTCTCTTTTTTTAGCAAACATATATGTGCAATTTTCTTATACAAAAAATCATTAGAGAAATGTCAGAGAAACAACACATAAATAGGGCTAGTATTTCAGTTGAGTCTGAAAGAATGTCTCTTGAATACTGCGCTATGTGCAGGCGGCACCTCTAGGCTTCGGCTTGACGACGCATAAAACTGTTAGACGGATGCGAAGGGAGTACTGGCATGTAGAATAAGGACGAGGCGTCTGAGTTTCTCTCCTATTACGAAGATTTCTCGCTAGAAGCTAAAGGGGGCACAAAACTTTCAGCGGCCACATCAAAAGTTGAAGGGATTAAACATTTTGAACGCTTCATACATTCGGGCTTCCACGACCTCGGGCAGTTGCGCTTCCAAGCGCTTCGTTCTATGCCAAGCTCTGCACCAATTAAATATGAAAACGACACAAAGTGTGGATGCCAAGTACCCGTGCCCGAAGCAGGATTCCGTTTTTCATTTTTTTTTTCATTTCTGCCTAAAGCGCTTCCTAGCCCTGCTCGGCAACTCAGCAGTCGTTAACGTCGCCTTCGTTCACTACCCTAACGCTCCCTCAAAGCCGTCGAAAAGGGTCCCTGAATGCGGGCGCCCGGGTGCATTTATCGAGGCGGCAAAGAAATTATACATCGTCGCGGGCGCTTCTCCTCCTCATTGACGCTTGTGGGTTTATTTCCTTTGCCAGTTTCGGCTCAAGCATCCGTTGCCTCCGCTGCACGACGTCCTCTCGCTCTTTCTAAAGCTTTGTTCCTTATTTCAGCCTTTCTACACATGTATTCGCCCCCCTCCGTACCGTTTCTCGCTCTACTTGGCACAAATGCGTTCCCAAAATGAAGTTCATTAGCACTCATTTAATTGAGGCAGCAAATCTGACTAGCTTCGCAGAACAGCTCGTCTCGGAAACCAGAACTGAAAGAGAATCTTTAAAATTCCTCAAGCTTATGAAACGCTAATGTGGAGTCAGTTCAGTATTCCGCCTGCTTCATTTTAGCCCTCATTTCTGGCTGTGTGTGTTTTTTTGTGAACAGCCCCGAACAATTTCTTTTTTCATTTGGCATTTACTATTTACATATCGAAAAACGTGTGGTGCAAAGACAAAATTATATTTGTTAGCTGAGAAGCTTCCTGCTAGAATATTTCTTACGGCTTTTGGTTATTCGCGCTACAAATGGGTGCATTAGTCTGTGTCGTGTAGGATAAAGTTCCTTCGATATCGCATTAGGTCACAATCGCTCCTGGAACTGTAGGGTTCCGGAAATAGGGAAGGACATAGGTCATAAACTCTGCTTCTAGCAACTAGTTGGAGACAATGCCATTTATAGAAAAAGCCTTTGGGAGGCAGAGTGGCCAGAAATATATTCTCCTCTGATGCAGTTTATTAAGGTCGTGTGGAATGGTTACCTCATTTGTCTCCTCCGTCAAATATCTGTCTTTTCATTTTGTTGGTTATCTTGGATGATCGGCGAAGTTACTAATAAACTGCTAGCAACCCTTTACCAAACTTCTATAAATATTAACTATAATGTTGCGAAAAAAATCGGCAGCGGCGCGAGAGGAGCCCTCGCGCTAGGCCAGCCATTAAATCATCGTTTATTCTGTCGCCATGATGTGCCATCTTCTTGCTTGTCGCCACGTAACATTTTGGTTGGAGGTACGATGTACGTCATCTCCAACCTTACCTTGGAGCCTCGATGCCATCCGTACTCCGGGACCATCGGCTGTGTGCCCGTGGATATCGTCGCGCAGCTTCGCCCCAGCCCTTACGGCTCAGACACGACCAGCCGCAACTACCGCTGCCCCGCCCCTAGCCCGGATCTGAAGACTAGACGCGCAAACCCAGTCGGAAAAAACTGCAGAAAATTTTCTGATGTTACGACAGAATTTCTGTGCGGTTTTTGACGAGAAACCTGTCGTGACAACGCAAAATTTTGTAGTCGCATCAGAAATTTTTGTAGTTACAACAGAAAAGTGCTACAGAACTACAGACAACAGAAATATACTACAGGAAAACTACAGAACAACAGAAAAGTACTACAGAAAAAATTGAGGGTTACGACAGAACTACAGGATATTTTGTCGCATTTTTGATACAGTTCTGTAGTTTTTTTCGACTGGGAACTGACCAAAGAAGAGATCAGAGCAATCACGAGATCAGAACCGAACGACCCAGGAAACCGAAGGACACGAACACGCAACCCCCGCCCAGCCGCCCGACGCGACCCAGAGCGTGGTCTCATAATGCTTTAGTGGAGGATGGCTGAAGAGCTCCAGGGGAGGCGGATCACCCACGCGTCATTGTGGTCATCGTCATCGCGGCGGCAAGCAAATAATTCTCTTCAGTCTGTTTTTCAACGCCTTCAGTGTCATGTCACTACCGTCTTCAACTAACCGATCCGGACGATCGCTCGGTGGCCACGGGAAGTGTTGAGCCGAGGAAGATCGACAGTGGCGCGAGAGGAGCTCTCGTCCTAGGCCAGCCATTAAGTCATCCTTCATCCTGCCGTCATGCAGTGCTGTCTTCTTGCTTGTCGCCACGTAACAATACTAATATGTTTGGTCTAATACAAACTTCAGGGAACAACCTCATAGAGAGTAAAATAACAACTGAAAACAAAACGGCTGCTACTGAAGTCTGGGCGAACGAAAGAGAAAAGTAAAACTTAACTAAATGTTCAAAAAGCAAGAAAACGTAAAGAATATCACACGAAAAATAAACTGATTTGGGATTCGCCAGACCTAAAGCTGACGTCTTTTTTCTCTTTTTCGATCCACGTTAAGCGGAATACAGGTTTCCGGTATGCAATTTGGTCAAAATTCACTGTGAGTTTGCGTATTGCGCCCCAGTGCGATCACTTTCAACGTCCTGCAAGATATGCAGCGGAGCCTGGCTGGATCCGGAATGAGCAGTTTCTCCGGCCACATTTGCCGGATTTTCGATCGCTATTATGATAGTGTCATAGACTACCCACCTTATAGTGGTGGAGAGTCCACTCTTGGACTGTGTGTACTGGCCGACACACGGGGTTGAGTTTTGGCAAAGTCACGTGCACATTTTGCCCCTTGCACGCGGAGGCGAGAGTGGTAATCAGGCACCCAAAATTGTCGCAAAACGAGGATTTAATTCCTTTATAGCTAAAGGTGAATACCGGTTAAGCAGAACTTTTGGACAGGCATTTCTATAGAAGTCTTGCAGTGTCCTCAGAATTTTTATATAACAAGCGAGAGTCAATGCTAGACTCTTGCTCTTAATCGAACCCTAGATAATTGAGGTGTTTAGATAGCGTGAAAGCAAGATAATGCAAGGACCAGGGGCTTTAAAGATTAAAAATTATTTGCGAGATTGCATGATAGATCCTGATAATCAAAATATATCTGACAAGACCTGTAGTTTTGTTTATGAACTAGACGTCTATTAAAGGTTGCATTGAGATGTTTGCAAACGTGATTAGATTTGCAAACGTGACGTAGCTTGATACCATTTACTAGCGGTTCAATATCTGCCATCAGTACGAAGTTTACCTTTTCGTCAGTTGTTTCTCTGTTACTTTGACAGTGTTTGCATATTTACTTGATTTCTATACCGGGCTCTTCGAATTCATGTCACCCGCTCTTTCAGGTCGTATATGTGCACTGTAATTACGGGGACTTGAATACGCTTATTAGGTGCACGTATACCACTTGCGTTGAGTTTACATCCCCATTCTAAAAGAAGGCAGTGCCAAAGATTGTTCCAATTAATTACCGCACGATCGCGCTTATTTCGCATGCTAGCAAAGTCATGTTGAAAATTCTCCAAGGTAGGCTGCGCCAGTATGTGGATCGGGAGCTTCTGGACGTGCAAGCTGGGTTTCGCAAGGGCATATGAACTAGAGACCAGATTGCGAACCTTCTCTGGATCATGCAGAAAGTAAGAGAGTTCAGGAAACCCATGTGCTTCTACTTTATTGAGTATGCGAAAGCGTTTGACTGCGTAGATCACAGCAGATTGTGACAAGCTCTCCAAGAGATGGGAGTTCCAATTCACCTCATCTGCCGCCTCAGGAAACTGTATGAAGGGCAAGAGGCCGCAGTCAGAACTGGGCATGGTCCTAATTATTGTTTTCCGATTGAGAAAGAAGTGGGACAAGGCTGCATACTGTCGCCCTGCCTATTTAACCTATATGCAGAGTCCATCATGAGGAAGGCCGGTCTGGAAGAGTCTTCAGCTGGAGTGAAGATTGCTGGAAAACGTATCAACAACCTTAGATATGCGGATGATACCACTTTAATGGCAGAAAGTGAAGTGGAACTCAAGAGACTTCTGATGCGCGTACAAGAAGAGAGTGAGAAGTTTGGGCTTAAACTGAACATTAAAAAGACAAAGATCATGGCGTCTTGCCCTATCAAGTCCTGGAGCATCAATGGACAAAAGTGGAAGCTGTGACAAATTTTCTCTTCTTGGGCTCCAAGATTACCTCGGAAGGAGACTGCAGCCATGAAATTAGGAGACGCCTGCTTCTGGGAAAGAGAGAAATGGTTACCCTTGACGGCCTAGTAAAGAGCAGAGACATTAGTCTGCAAACCAAGATCCGTATAACTTTCCAGTTGTGATGTATGGATGCGAGAGTTGGA
The DNA here is from genome assembly GCF_055883805.1 of Amblyomma maculatum. Taxonomy (NCBI): domain Eukaryota; kingdom Metazoa; phylum Arthropoda; class Arachnida; order Ixodida; family Ixodidae; genus Amblyomma; species Amblyomma maculatum. The sequence goes on along the minus strand of NC_139347.1, from coordinate 109,371,047 downwards.
CTGTGAAAAAGGCTGACCGTCGAAGAATTGCCGCGTTTGAATAGTGGTGCTGGCGGAGACTCTTTAGAGTTCCTTGGGCTCCCAGAAGATCAAATCAAGCGATATTGTCGGCCATAAACCCTGACTGCTCATTGGAGGGTCAAATTCTAAACTTAAAGTTCAGCTACTTTGGTCATCTGATGAGGAGAGAGGAGTCGCTGAAGAAAGATTTTATGTTGGGAAAGGTTGAGGGCCACTGGATAAGGGGTAGGCAGCGAACGCGTTGGTTAGATGGCATCCTCGAGGTGTTGCAGATGAAGTTATGTGATGTTATGGAGATAGTGGAAGACCGGAAAGCTTGGCGTGATATGGTCCATATGGTCACGAAACGTCGGACACGACTGAACGGAACTGATACTACTTGTGGCCTAGAGGAAAAACGGGTTTATTACACACGCACATAAAAAATACCATTGCTGCAGAAGAAATACTGCACAGGGGCTGCGAGATTGTGATTTTTTCCATCAGCTGTATTGGGTGTCAAATTACTAAATTTCAAAAACAAAGCATATAACATTGCCACTATCTGCTAAATATTACATTGTAGAACTCAATTTACGTGACATTTAGCCAGAATTTTTTCAAAATGGAAACAACCAGCACAAAAATGCTTAGAAGAAGCAGATTTTGAGTACAAAGTGCTCCGAAGAATCAACAAAACAAAAAAGATCAGGTGGCTCACTTGAGGGTACCATGTGCACCGAACATATAGGCGATCAGAATTTAAGCTGTGCCGCTTACCCCTCAACTCAGCCAACGCCAGCTCGAACCACAAAGGAGAAAACAAGTCCACATGGCGCCCTACCACGCCTCTACCTGCACGTCTAACTTCTGGTCGTCCAATGATTGGGCTCACCCAGCAGCTCCACTTACGTCAATGGGGAGGCTTGCGCGAGGCGTTGTTGTCGCAGATTTTGGCAGGAATCTGTAAAATAACGGGAAAAAGGAAGATAATCTTTGGGACTGGGAGCGCGAAGAGGGACTCGGCTCCATGATGTGATATTGACAAACGTGTAGATAGCCAGGGATTAAAAGCAGTAAGATGAGGCCTGGTGTCTGCGCTCCTATATTTTGGTCCCGAGGACCCTCCAGGATGATAACAGAAGCTCCGGTAGCGAACTTCCTAGGAGAGAGACTAAAAGAGCTTCAGCGAGATACCTTGAACTGCATGAAATGGAGGCGCGGCATTCAACGAGCTTTTCAGACCAACTTGTGCCATAAGGGAAGTGAACTACTCAACTCGGATAGAGGAGCTATTCTAGACGTAAAGAACATTCACGCGGGACTGAAAACGTGCAATGACAGTTTACGCGTGCTGATAGAGAAGATGCATGCGTTTAAAGTCGGCATTTATGCCGAAGACATCGCAGCTGTACTAGCCCAAGTAGCACACATTACATGGCCCACCGGGGGCCCGTATGGGCAAGTTGGGCTTGGGCAACCACAATAACACCCACGAGGGTCCGCTTAGGAATCAAGCGGGCAAGCCCAAATTGGGCTTGCCCCTGCTTTTTCCATTTGGGCATTATATAGGCGTGGAAAGGGCTAACTGAGTACATATTCCCACATCTGGCCCTCAAGGGTCCCGCTTGGGAAATTTTAGGGCCGATACAAATGAAATTTGGGCTTTGTGTAGGAAACGCATGGGCTGATCTAATTGGGGCTGCCCACTCAAAAGCCGAATAGGTCCGGCATGGGCCGCGGCGGGGCTAAATACGGGTATGCCCGCACATTGCCTACATGGGACCCTTGAGGGGTACTTGAGGGAAGGTCAGATGAAAATCTGGAATTCATGCAGAAAATTACTGGGCTGCCCCAAATAGGGTTGCCCACCAAAAACCTAGATAATTTCCGCGTGGGCGGTAGCGGGGCAGGCAATTGCTCCTTCCCACTTCTGCCGCATCGGTCTCTTGTGGGGCAATTTAGGGCGGATGCGATGCAAATGTGGGCCTAAAGCAAATAGAAGACGGGCTAGTCCGATTGGGGCTGCCCACGTAAAAACCGAATAGGTCCCGCATGGTTTGCGGCCTGGCTGAAAAGCGACCACACCGCCACGCTGCCCACACGGGTATTTCTTGGGGTACTTGCGGGAAAATGCAACATATATTCGTAGTCCATGCGGTAAAATCAAGATCAGCCCAATTGGGGCGGCCCATGAAATGCCGCAGTGGGCCCCAAATTGGCAGTAGGCGGGCTTACCGCTCTGAAACGTCTCCACCCTATCTTTAAGGCACCATTTTATTTATGTAAATCAAGTTATACCGGCTGCTAATTGCCTTTTCTGGAGGTTTCACATAACTGTCCTAAGCATATCTCTGCTATGAATAAAGACTATTTATTTTTACTCTAACAACTACGTTAATTATGCAGTGTCGACAGAAAATATGCAACAGTAACTGTTCCGCTTTACGAGTATGCACTGAACGACCTTCAAATGTTTCCTGTGGCATTACTATTCAACACACACCACCGAAATAAATATTCAGACCAACTTTTGGGGGTGATTTGGGCCAGCCCACATTATTGTAGTGTTGGGAATAAATTTCTCTCATGTTACTGAGTGTCGCATACAAGCAAAAAATAGCGCTTAATGTTTCGCAATTGATGATTATTTGGGCAGCCCCGAAAAATGCCAGATTCAACCCATCAGGGCAGCACGTGGGTCAGCCCGAAACGGACTGGCTTTCGCAAATCCCGCGCCTGTATAATTCAGGTATTGGAGGGATTAATCGACTTAAAAATTAAAACCTTGATCAATGGGATGGCATTGCCTGCACAAATGTGGGACCTCCTAATGATTCTGGTGTGCTGCCCACATTCGTCTACCTGGGCTGAATGCGGGCAGCCCTTTTTGGGCTGCCCACACGGATACAGATTGGGACCGATAGCGGCAGAATTGGGCACCCACGCGGGGCCCCTCTGGGTACGTGTTGCAAATCCCGCATGGGGCCCGTATGGGCTGCCCTCACGGGCCCAACGCGGGCCCCCACGTCATAGCCCACTTTGTGCTGCTTGGGAGAGTACAAGGACCTGCTACACTGGCAAATACGGTCCTCAGCCGCTACATCGAGAGGCGTTAGCAACCTTCTCACGTTGGCGACAGCAGATTTAGCGCCTTGCAGCAACTGCATCACTTACGAACACAGCTTTAACCGATATTTTCGCCGAACCACCTTTCAACTTATCCAGCGATTCAGTCATTAAACTTAAGGAGAGGCAAGTCTTAGGTGCCAGCATTATCATGCTGATGCCCGATTTTCCATTATTCGAGTCAACCAAAAGGCATCAACGAAGGAAGCACAGTTCAGGCACCACACAAAGTCATTGATAAGATAATTTCAAGTGGGCCCAGAGCGATGTCAGCCGTCACCGAGGAGCGATTGCCATACCTTGGGAAACAGTTGTGGGCGAGACGTATTGCAATCAGGGACTGATCCAGATGGGGCTCTCCCATAGCAAACAAAGCATCAAGCCACTTATGAATGTAAAAGTTCGAGCAGAGGCTTCTGTGCTGTTTTGAAGCAAGATTCTGTTCGGACCTCTAACAAAAAAAAATTGCTAACGAGTGAAAAATAAGCCTGACAACATACCCACGGTGCAATCGTCCAAAGGAATAGACTTCATTGGCCTGAGTAGATACGGGACTGGCAACGAGGAGCTTAATAATGGATTAACGTCGCTCAAGATCCTCAGAGCCCATTAAGATAAAACCATGAAAGGGCATTCGGTGGCTCTAAACAAGATAAGAAGGCAAGCGAACAGCAGTGAACCTCAATCGAAGAGCTCAGAAGTGCAGCTTGCGGAACAAATATGCGAAAGGAAGACGTCTAGACAGTGATTATAGCAGACACACCGATCTCTGTAGACGTTACGCAAGATGTCAAGGTGAAAACGAAGAGCTTGTCTCTAGTTTTATTACAGAAACACAATAAATGTGTCGTGAAATCCCGCAAGCACTTGTGCAGTGTGCAAAAGAAGGGAATAAGAAAGAGTCATCGAACTGCATGGCAAAGTGGCTGCCATTTTTTCACAGCTACAGAAAGAAACAAAGACCAGTGTGCAGGGAAAGAAACCAGAGGAATCCGAGTGTTGAGTTGTGTCTGAGTGTTCAAGTCAAGGCTGCGTGTGAAAACTTCGAGCTGGAACTATGAAATTTCAGGGCCGTATTCTATCCCTAGTGCACCAATGTTTCCACTTTGACGTCATAGAGCCCTACACCGGGTAACAAAGAAGACAGAGCAAGCCGGAGACTTATGAAGTGGGCCTCAAGCCAGAGGTCCAGCACGAACTGCATGAAACAATCAGTTTTCTGGACATCGAGACTGTCACTCTTCCAGAAAACGCGAAGCAGCTTAGGGAACCTTTTCTTACAAAATAGTGCGCCACCTGGAACAGTGCAAGTGGTATCTCCGCTGATACAAGAAGATTTGTTGCTCTAATCTCTGTCCGACAGAACCGGAATTTCTGGACATTGTGCAACACTGAAATTGAGGGTCCATGGAAATCATTGATGAATCAGATGATATTGATACGTGGCAAGGTAAGGCCAAGAGATTAGTCCAAGATGACTCCGCACACAGCACACAGAAACACAGCAGTGTTAACCGGCCACCAACCGACACTGCTCGCGCGTCTTCACCAAAACTCAGGAGCATCTTCGTCTTCCGTCCTTATGCAGATATCAGTGCATGCGCCACCTAATGTAGCACTACCCCGCCGGCTGAAAAGCACCGTCCTGGTGCGTACTAACATCCAAACCAGGGTTCGTGTAGTTCGGCTTGAGGCGTGCAACATGGACCGTCTCGGTGCGTGGTGTAGAGGTATGCGTTGCTGGGTGCAAGGGCGCAATTTCATATGTCACTGGAGTCACTTGTCGTAAAATGCGGTAGAGTCCAGTATAACGGGGCAAACGTTTTTCCGAGAGGCCAACGCGGCGAGCTGGGGTCTAAAGCACTCGAGAGAGCCGCAAGAATACTGTGTGTTGCGATGACAAGAATCATAGCGACGTTTCTGGGAGTGCTGGGAGGCTGCGAGTCGGTTGCGAGCAACAACGCGGGCAGCATCAGCTCGGGCTATGGCGTCACGAACATGTGAGCTGGCAGTGGCAGCCGAAGGGAGCAGGCTGTCAAAAGGAAGCAGAGGTTCACGGCCGTATAGAAGATAGAAGGGGCAGTAGCCGGTAGTGTCGTGACGCGACGAATTGTATGGGAATATCACAAATGGCAGCGTTATGTCCAGTCGCGGTGTTGATCAGAAACGTACATAGACAGCATGTCAGTTAATGTCCGGTTAAGACGTTCAGTAAGCCCGTTCATCTGTGGATGGTAGGCAGTCGTGAAAGAATGACGAACGTAGCACGATCGTAGGATCTCGTCGACTATACGCGCAAGAAAGCAACGGCCACGGTCGGTGAGCAGTTGGCGGGGAGCTCCGTGGACGAGTATAACGTCGTTGAGGAGGAAAGCAGCGACATCAGTTGCACAACTGGTTGGTATTGGTCGTGTGACCGCGTACCGTGTGGTGTAATCAGTGGCCTCCGCAATCCATTTCTTGCCCTACGCGGACAGTGGAAAAGGCCCTAGAAGATCCAGACCCACTCGAGAAATGGGTCTATGGGGATGTCGATCGGCTGCAGTAGTCCAGCTGGTAAAACTAATGGCTTTTTCCGGCGTTGACAGCGGTCACAAGCAGCCACGTAGCGGCGGACTGCGCGGTATAGGCCTGGGCAAAAGAATCGACGGCACTCACTGTCGTATGTGCGAGACGCCTAGATGACCTGCTGTGGAAACCTCGTGGAGCTGTTCAAGGACAGCTGTGCGTAGGTGTTGAGGGAATACTAGTAAAAGGTCGGGGCCGTCAGGTTGCATATTGTGCCGGTATAAGGTGCCGTCGGGGAGCGCAAACGAAGGGAAGGGTCATGGCGATCGGCGCTGAGGCGATTGATAATTTCGCGAAGCTGAGGGTCCTGGCGTTGCTCCGAGCGAATGTTGGAAAAGTCAGAAATAGAGAGCACGCAAGCGTCATTGTCACATTCAAGTTGGCTTGGCGGGTCGACTGGATGACGGGACAGGCAATCGGTGTCTCGATGCAACTGGCCAGTTTTATAAACTACTGAAAAATTGTACTCCTGAAGAAGCAAGGCCCAACGTCCAAGGCGGCCGGTAGGGTCTTTGAGTGTGGAAAGCCAACACAATGCGTGGTGGTCAGTGACTACTGTGAATCGCCGCCCATACATGTAAGGGCGGAACTTCGTTATGGCCCAAAGTAGGACTAAGTCCTCATGTTCAGTGATGGAATAATTCTGTTCGGCAGCAGAGAGGAGTCGGCTAGCATAGGCGATGACGCGAGGGGAACCGAGCTGACGTTGTCCCAGAGCGGCACCAATTCTATGACCACTTGCGTCGGTGCTTACACTGTGGGTGCTGACGGATTGAAACGAGCCAACAGTGGCGGACCGGTGAGGTGGGCAATAAGAGCGAGGAAGGCGGCCGATTGTTCGTGGCCGCAGGAAAAGGAGACCCCGTTTTTCAGAAGCTGCGTGAGTGGACGGGCGATTTCCGCGAAGTTTGGTACAAATCGCCGGAAATATGAGCAAAGTGCGAGGATGCTACTCACGTCGCTGCTAGATTTCGGTATAGGAAAGTCACTTACAGCGCGAATTCTGTCGGTGTCCGGCTGGATGCCATGGGTGTTGACCAAGTGTCCTAGGACCTTGAGTTCCCGGCGACCAAAGCTACACTTCTTCAAGTTCAACTGAAGGCCAGCTCTTCGGAAGACGCCGAGAATAGCCAAAACGTGATAGAGGTGGCCCTCAAAGGTTGATGAAAATACGATGACGTCATCGAGGTAGCCCAGACATGTGGTCCATTTGAACCCGCGTAGTAAAGAGTCCATCATGCGCTCGAAGGTCGCAGGGGCATTACATAGGCCGAAAGGCATCCCCTTGAATTGTTACAGGCCGTCTGGGGTGACAAAAACCGTCTTTTCACGACCTCTTTCGTCAACAGAGATCTGCCAATATCCAGAACGGAGATCAATGGAGGAGAAGTAGTTGGCACCATGCAAGCAGTCGAGGGCGTCATCGATCCTTGGAAGAGGGTACACGTCCTTCTTGGTTACCTTATTTAGGTGCCGATAATCTACGCAAAACCTCCAGCTGTTGTCTTTCTTTTTAACGAGTACTACCGGAGACGCCCAGGGGCTGCTCGACGGCTCAATAATGTTGCTGGCCAACTTTTTTTCCACTTCTTTCTGAATGACCCGGCGTTCGGAAAGAGCAACTCTGTAAGGCCGTCTGTGAATAGGGCGGGCATCTCCAGTATCGATGCGATGTGTGGCGACCGACGTTAGGCCTAGGAATCCGTGACCAAAATCAAAAATGTTGCTGTATGAGCGCAAAAAGCCGGCAAGAGCGCTTGCATATTCGGGACGCAGGTCACAGGCAACCATGGCTGAGATGCGGTCCTCCGGACTATGTGACGGGCAGGTCGTGCAGGTTCCTCGCCGTGACTATTGGACAGCACTGCAGAAATAGTAAAGCTGGACAAAGGTGACCAGCTCGGAAAGGAGACTGCCCTCCGGGAGATCTTGCGAAGACATGCTGAAGTTGAGTACGAGAATGTAGGTGAGGTTATTCTCAACGTGTACAATGTTTTGAGGTAGGACGATGTTGCGCTATAGATTGACGTCGGTTATGGTGTTGACGACGTAGTCGCCGTCAGGAAGGGAGGGAAAAGGTGACTTGGGCAAGTATACCGCCGCATCGGGAGATAGGCGAGTAAATGTACTAGAGCGGAGGCGAGGCTGGAATTGGTCAGCACTAGAGTCGTGAACACAATGGGGCTGGGCTAGGCGCAGAAGTCCGGAGGCACCGTCAATAAGAGCGGAATGGGTTGTTAAAACGTCTAGGACTAAAATCACGCCTTGAGGACAAGTAGTAAGGACGGCAAAGAGCACAGAGACGTGATGGCCGGCGATGCTGACGCGCGCAGCGCACATTCCGATGATTAGCAGTGCTTCCATCGGCAACACCAACTGTAGAGGTGTTGGCGGGCCTAAGAACTTTTTTGAGGCACTGGCGGCACGATGAACTAAGGACTGAAATATGGGTTCCAGTGTCAATAAGGGCAGAAACGGAGAACTCCGTCCACAAGAATGTCAATGAGGTTACGTCTGGGTGTGGGGGTCGGTTCCGAGTTGACAGTCCGGGTCAGTAATGCAGCGTCACTCCCGGGTGCTGCACTCGCTGGTTTCCCAAGTAGGTGCCGGCGTATGATTGGGAGGAGCTGCGAGGACGAACCGGTGAGCGGGATCGACGAGCCAGTGGGGATGGAGATCGGCTGGCGCGAAGGGTAGTGAGGATGGTTTCGTTGCGAGGCTGATCTGTTTGAGGAAGATAATGTCCAGGTCCATCATAGGCGAGGCGGGGCCCCTCTGGTTGGGCAGGGAAGCGTTGAGGTCCATTGTAGTATCGACGGTCGGCGTTGTAATAAGAGGGAGGGGCGAAGAAGGTACGGCTACGGCAATACTGAGATGTATGGCCGGCGTGACCGCAAATGAAGCAAATTTGCCTGTCGTCTGAGGTGCGCCACTTTGCAGGATTGCGGCTAAGGAACCAACGTGGGGAAGCCTGGCTCGCGGTAGCAGCAGCCACTACAGGAACAGGATGCGTTGGTGACGGTGGCGGCTACAGGACTTGTTCGGAAATCCTATTGGGCGGGCTCGCGCAGCAAAAACAGAACTTTCCACTCGCACCCAATCCCCACGGAGTCCTACCTTGCCTATACTCAAGACGTCCTTTCGTTGTGCCGCAAGGTAAATAGTTCCATGCCGGAAAGTGGCAAGATGGTGCATATCCTCAAGGGTATAGCAGAAGATGCGTTCAACATCCTCTTCTGTACGGATTGCGCTACCGTTGACTCGGTACTTCAAGTCTGTAGAAAATTCGAGCAGACTAAACAACGCCGCATTGCACATCGCTTTGACCGCCTTCCAAACACGGCGGCTACATTATCCTGCGCTGACCTGCCGCCTTTGGAACAGCCTTCTCATCCAGCGAACATCACTCGAATCATCCGCAGAGAACTCGAGGCCTAGGCTCCTGCACCACTCACGTCTCCGCCGCCCGACACTATGGCCATGATACAGGCCGTTGTTGGCCAAGAACGCGCCAACGTCGGCATCTCCTCCAGCCGCATGCCGCCACCGTCACCAATGCACCGTGATACTGTAGTGGCTGCTGCTACCGCGAGCTAGGCTTCTCCACGTCGCTACCTTAGCCGCAATCCTGCTGAGTGGCGCGCTTCAGACGACAGCACAATTTGCTTCATTTGCAGTCACGCCGGCCATAAATCTCGTTATTGCCGGAGCCCTACCTTCTTCTCCCCTCGCTCTTATTACAACGCCGACCGTCGATACTACAATGGACCTCGACGCTTCCCTGCCCAACCAGAGGAGCCCCGCCCCGCCATTGATGGACCTGGACATTATTTTCCTCAAACAGATCAGCCTCGCAACGAAACCGTCCCCACTGCCCTTCGCGCCAGCCGATTTCCATCCCCACTGGCTCGTTGATCCCGCTCACCGGTTCGTCATCGCAGCTCCTCCCCATCATACGCCGGCACCTACTCGGGAAACTAGCGAGTGCAGCGCCCGGCAGTGACGCTCGCTTTGTGACTTATCACCAGTCGTCACGTCATGCCCGCATGTCACCAGCCTGACTATATGCACTGCAGGGCGAGGGCCTCTCCCATATTTCTCCAATTAACCCGGTTCTGCGCTAGCTGCATCCACTTGACCCCTGCGAACTTCCTAACCTCATCCGCCCACCTAACTTTCTGCCCACATGTAAAGTCACTTTAACGTCACTTCAGACCATCAGACATGACCAGATGTGACATCAGAAAGACGTCACCATGTGATGACGTCATAGCCGGTTATTGTCATTACTAATAACTATTTAGTCTTGACTAATACCTAACTAGTACTCGTTAGTGACAAGTTAGTCACTAGTTAGTACTTCTTAGTGACTAGTTAGCCATTAATTAGCACTGATTAGTGACTAGTCACACATCAGAAATTAGTATTACACTACTGATGTAGCTCGCCAGATGTGATGTAGGAGCGGTGTGAACATGGGTCGGACTCCACCTCAGAGAAAAAAAAAACTGATTGATATATAGGAAGGGAAAAATTAGAGGGTCTCATAGATGTCTACTGAGAGGAGAATGAGGAAAGCTTATCCTTTCTCTCCTATCACTTGCCTCTTATTGTTTGTCTTTTGTCGCCGTTCGTTTCAGTGATACATATTGTCACGACTGAAGTCCGAGGGAGCCGTGAAAGTACCACTTAGCCAAGGACCCGAGAATGAGGTCGGCTTGTCGTTTCGAACACAGAGTCACAGCGTCCAGCACCAGCGCGCCGCTCGTGCCAACCACCGCTTCGTTGTCGTCGGCACCAAACACGGCTGTCGCGCGGCGCTAGGCACGTGGCAATATAATTGTAGCTAATATTGTTGTTGCGAATGAAGGAAGAAGAAAAAAAAATGCACAGGCCTGCTATAGTGCCTAGGCACTGTAGGCCTGCTACTGGCTCTGTAGGTGAGCCATCTCCGCTGCCTCGTGGAGACAAAAGTGAAAATAGGGAAGAAAGAAACAGAAGAGGGAGAGAAAGACGTCGTGGCTATACGAAGAAGGAAACGAAAATGCACGGGCTTGCTACTGGCTCTGCAGCTGAGCCACCTCCTCTGCCTCGTGCGGACGAAAGAAAAAAATATAGAAGAAAGAAAAACAGGAGGGAGAGAAAGACGCGCGCTTGAACAACAGCCGTCGTCCACCACCGAAGCAATGGCGGGTGCAATGACGACCTACAACAGATAAAAGTCGGTAGCTTTGGTTGGTGGCACAACTTTTATTTCCATCAGAAATTGACGTCCTCTTCCCCGCCCTCGGCACGCGTGCTGGGGAAGATGGGGAGTCGTGCGCTCCCCGGATTAGAGGCTGGCAGGTAGCCCTTGGCTTGTTGCGGCCTCTTCCTCCAGATGGACGGTGAGGTATTGAATTGCAGGGTTCGCGCTTCGCAGCAGGGTATCCGAGGCTTATCTACTTGTAATATTTTGTCCTATCCCTGAAGATTGTGGGCACTCCCAAATTATGTGGTCGAGGGTCCCTCTCGCCCCACAGTGTTAGCACAGATCATTGTCCCTAAGGTCTGATAGAGCCTAAAACGCCAAGACCTGGTTCATGAAAGTATTAATTTGTAGCTGCCTGCACGCGACAGCTTCTTTATTATTTAGGCTGACATATGGCGGGGGTACAAGCCTATGTCCCAATTTATAATGGTACCCGCCGCAAGCTACGGTGACCTACCTGTCCCAGCCCGATACAACATGGCGCCCTCTGCACCACTCCGTTCGTTTCAAAAAGTGCAGGCGTCGTGCAGATTGAGTTCACGAAACGTTCAGCAAAACTGTGCACCTCCTCAGCGGTCAGTGCCAAAATGGGGCAGCTGCGCCGCCGCATGAAAGCAGACGACAGCTTGCGCGACGATGGCTTGCGTGTTGGGATAAACTGTGAAGCGACCCTAGTTATTCCACTCGTCAACGAGAACGGTGCCCGTGTTCGGCAATGAAACGACGACGCGTAATTCAAACCATGTCTAACAAGTAAGCACGTGCATGCATTATGGTTCATGCTGACTTCAATCGTGATCGAAGTTTGCGCTTCGTTCCAGCTGCCGCATGGTGCGCATAGACGCTGGTTCGTATCACCGCTTCATTGCGATGTGCTATTTGAAAATTGATCTAATTTGGCATTTTGGCGTCGGTTGATGTGAGTGGCAATATAATTCACAGCTAGCCAACCACATATGCAGTCGGCTTTTCTACAGATATGCGCTGCATATTTATGAATGAATGAGACCTATCGCACGTGTATATATATGACAGTCAGACGTCGATCGCGAAAATTTTAACCTCTGAATGAAACAAATTTTCGGTTGGAGCAGGGCAGTTTACGGCGCCCCTTCTGGAAAACTGATATTGGCTGTTCTCCCTGTCAGAGTGATTGCGTTTATTTTTACGTCTTATGTTCCCTTTTCATTCGGGTATTTCCCCCCTTTTGTCCCTGTATCTTCGTGGAAGATAAACGGCGCTAATCATCCCAAACAAGAGTATTTCAAATAGCATATCGCACCAAGTACGCGTTGTGCAAACGCCTATATATGCGCATTTCGCGGCAGCTGGCGATCGAAGCGCACATAGTCATGATTGAAGTATATAATCAGCATGTATCAGACCACATGCGTGTGCTACTTCTTGTGAGTACGCATAGCCATTGCCTTGGCGAACTCGATCGTGTTCTTGTTGACAAGTGCCGTTTATTACAACCCACAGGTGGAAACATCATTGTCATGTGCTATTTGAAAATTCATCGTATTAAAAGGGTCGTTGGCATCGGCTGACGTGATTTGCACACAGCCGACCGCACCTTATTGGCGACGCAAAGATTAGACCTGCACTCTACCATTCGTTTGGAAGCAGCTGGTGCCGACGCTGCACCTGAACTGGTGGAACTGGCGCTGTACGCTTGCTGCACCGCCGCAGAACTTTACGGAACTAGTGCGAAGAGTGCAGCAGATTCGAACGGACCTCAAATGTTTATCCTCTTCCTCGTGGACGGTGCACCATTGCTCCTGTCGCGTGGCCCTCCTTCGCGCGTGTTCAAGTGTGGGATTACAGATGACAGGAACGCAAAACAAGATGAGCTGTATGGTTGGTCTCTTCGAATTGGATGGCTGGTGACGTCACTTCTCTGTCGACCGATCAGGTGCGCTTAACGCACAGCTCGCTTTTGTCGACAATAAGAGCCATTAAAGGCTTTCGCCTTAAAAAACTATAGAGTATCTAGCTGTCTCTTAAGAGGAGAATGATGAAAGCCTACCCTTCCTTTCCTATCGTTTGCCTCTCATTGCCTTTTATCGGCGTTTGTTGCAGTACTACATATAATTATAATTGGTTTACAGAAAGGAAGAGCGCTGTATGTCACACTTTCTCCGACAAATGTGCATTTGAACGATATACTATCACTCCCGTGGCGTGGAGTTCTTTGGCGGGGTGCAGGGTGGCTGATCCTTGCTCCGATGGGGCTGGAACAGATAGGTCAACGCCGCTTGCAGCGCTGGCTATCCTGCCACCCAATTTTATCGGTTGTAGGCCGTCATTGCACCTGCTGCCGCTGAGGTAGTGGATGATGGCTATTGTTGCGGCGCGCGTCTTTCTTTCCCTCTTCTTTTTCTTTCTTCTCTATTTCCTCTTCTGTCCGGCCCCGCCGGGGTGGTGCAGTGGTAAGACGCCCGACTACTGTGCCGGAGTACCCGGGTTCGAACCCGACCTCGGCGGCTGCCTTTCGATGGAGGCGAAACGAAGAGGCGTCCGTGTGCTGTGCCATGTCAGCGCACGTTAAAGATCCCCAGGTGGTCGAAATTGCTCCATAGATCTCCACTACGGCTCCCCTTTCTCTCGTTCCACCTTCACTCCCACATTCCTCCCTTCCCTTATGGCGCGGTTGAGGTGTCCACAGGAAACAAGTGAGACAGTTGCCGCGCCTTTCCCTTCCTATAAATCATTCAATCAATCAATCAGCGGAGATAGGTCATCTACAGAGCCAGTAGCAGGCCCGTGCATTTTCGTTTCCTTCTTCGTACAGCCACAACAGTTCCTTGGCGCGCGTTTAAGTGTGCGATTGAAGATTGCAGGGAACGCTCTACAAGATGACTTCTGGTTGGTCGCTCCGAATTTGGCGGCTCGTGACGTCCCTCCTTTCTCGCCAATCAGGTGTGCCGCTGCGCGGACAGCTTTTGTTGATGACACAAGGGTGGCAGTTTCTGGCCCTACGGGGCTTGGACGGTAGGTCAACGCCGCTTGCGGCGGGGGCTAGCCAGCCACCAACATTTATCTGTTGTAGGCCGCCATTGCACCCGACACTGCTTCGGTTGTGGACGACACACTGTTGTTGCGGCCCGCATCTTTCTCTCACTCTCCTTTTTCTAGCTTCTCTATTTTCTCTTCTGTCCGCATGAGGCAGCGGCGGTGGCTCAGCTGCCCCGCCGGGGTGGTGCAGTGGTAAGACGCCCGACTACTGTGCCGGAGTACCCGGGTTCGAACCCGACCTCGGCGGCTGCGTTTCGATGGAGGCGAAACGAAGAGGCGTCGTGTGCTGTGCGATGTCAGCGCACGTTAAAGATCCCCAGGTGGTCGAAATTACTCCGTAGCCCTCCACTACGGCACCTCTTTCTCTCTTTCCACTTTCACTCCCGTCCTCCTCCCTTCCCTTACGGCGCGGTTGCGGTGTCCACAGAACACAAGTGAGACAGTTACCGCGCCTTTCCCTTCCTATAAAAAAAATAAATCAGTGGCTCAGCTACAAAGTAGCAGGCCCGTGCACTTTTTTTCCTTCTTCCTACAGCCACAACAGCAGTATGAGCCAGTAGAGGGCCCCGCCGAGGTGGTGCAGTGGTAAGATGCCCGACTACTGTACCGGAGTACTCTGGATCGAACGCGACCTCGCCGGCTGCGTTTTGATAGAGGCAAATTGAAGAGGCGTCCGTATGCGGTGCGATGTCAACGCACGTTAAAGATCCCCTGGTGGTCAAAATTGCTCTGTAGCCCTCCACTACGGCGCCTCTTTCTCTCTTTCCACTTTCGCTCCCTCCATCCTTTCTTTCCTTACGGCGCGGTTGAGGTGTCCACAGAAAACAAGTGAGACAGTTACCGCGCATTTCCCTTCCTATAAGTAAATAAAAATACCATTCCAGGCTTTCGCCTTAGTATGATGGTAGGCTAGCCCCCACCGCCAGTGGAGGTTACCAGTCCCAGTCCCGTAGGGCCACGCGCAACCAGCGCCCAAACTACGCCAGAGAATATCATTACAGGTCTTCTCGTCATTTTGGTACAATATTTGTCTCCTCGTCACTTTTCAAAACCCCCTTTAGTGCCCAAGCAACTTATTCAATTTTAGGTCGATATTTGTGCAATAGAGAGAGGTATGAAAACCGCATTTATTTCTCGCTTTTTGCTTGCAACTCGCAGTGTTATTGCTACTATAATTTGGTAAGCTTTGTGAACGATTGAAATCTAGGGGAGTTCGAGCATTGTCTTGAACATAAACGCGATACGCCTTTAAAGTCAATCCATGAATGTCGCGGGAGCACCTACAGCGATTCCTCCTACCTCGCTGGCCTAGTGTTTACCTGGAAGGTGCCATTTTTGTTAAAGCCTGAGCGCTGTCGCTGTGGCTGCTGTGTCTTTTTGTTGTGAAATTACAAACGAATCCTCATTACGTCCGACGGCAAGGCAACCTCTGCCACGAGCCGGAAGCGCCTGAACGGGAGGCTACGCGCGCGAACGTTCTAGGTTTTTTTTTTTCATCTTGCAACTGCTCTCTCCCTTCGACGTAATCACGCCGCCGTTGTTGTTGTTGTTAAGAACTTTATTTTTCCGCCGATGTAGAAGGCCCCCTACTCCCCGCCCCCGGCACGCAGGCCTATGGGACGGAGACCGGGGCCTCCGCGACTAAAGACAGGCGAAGCAACAGTGTTTCTTCGCGGCTTCAGCTGCCAGGCGGATAGCTTGAGCTGGTAGGCGGGGGACTCGATCCGCAGTAGTAGTTCCCATGCTTCTCTACTATTTATGTTTTCCTTGGTGCCAGGGGAATCAAGGCATTGCCAGATTATGTGATCAAGAGTACCCCTTTCTCCGCAGGTTTCGCATTTATCGTCCGCCTTTTCCTCCACTTGCGTGTGGAAAAGCCAGACGGGACTTGGGAAATTCCCAGCTTGCAGGCGCCGCCAAGCGACGGCCTCCTTGTTAGTTAGCGTTCGGTCCGGTGGTGGCAGGGACCTTCTGCTAAGTCTGTAGGGTTCTAATATTTTCTTATACGTTTGCAACCTCTCGTCCGTCCCATCGCAATCAGGCGGCTCTATGGCTGCCCGCAAGTAGAGAACTCGGGCTAGCTCGTGCGCCGCCTCGTTTCCGGGAACAGATTCGTGCGCGGGGGTCTAAATAATTCGAATTCTTTCAAGTTTTTCTTTCTCTAAAATTTTGCCTGCCTCCTTCGAGCCCTTCCCTTTTCTAAAGTTCCAGACAGCTGTTTTGCTGTCACTAATAACTATGCTGGGTTTCGTTCCAACGCAAGCGAGCTCTATTGCAACTTCTTCAGCCGTGTCTACATTTCGGCTTCTAACGGACGCGGCGGTAGTGGGTACGCCGCGGCCGTTGACGACCGCAGCCACCGCCGCCCCCGACTTTCCGCTAGCCGTTGTTATGACCGTGCATCATCCGCACTTGCGCGCTCTATTGTTCGCCTGTGGGCATGGATAAGTGCTGTGGATATGTGCTGTTGGTACAATGGTTCTAAGTGAGCCTGTTTCCATGAATCCTTTTTTGTAAGCCTGTTTTGCTATGTTGAGACCCTGCAAATGCCAAATTGGCCCTGTCAAGGGAACGTCTAGAAAAACAGCTGGAAGTGCTTTCGTTCAATTGTTCACCCTTCCCGTCGAGAAGCGCTATTGTCCAGTGAGGAATGCCTACTGTCCAAAGGAGACGACACAGTGACATGTCCGCAGACGTACAGGACAAGAAAGGAGCAAGGTGATTACGGCCATTAGAGGATTTCCCGGGAATGCAGGAAAGATTTGCAATTGCTGGAAAGGGACAATGCTGGGAGCAGTATGTGGCGCGCACGTGCACTTGGGTTTCAGAGAAGGAAATCAACTTACTGGAACCAGCCTACCGGATCTTTGCTGAAGAATAGAAATGTACCTCCTCGCCGTTCCCAAGCTCTTCCCGCCAACAAGTGACCACGCCCAACGAAACAATGCCGGACCAGTCAGTGCATCAGACCATCAGTGCAGTGATGTGTTCGATTGGGGGATCTGAGGGGCGTGTCCTGGAACTGGTTGGTCAGCATCTTCAGAGAGGGGCTGGACATAGGGGGTTTTAAGGACATTGCAGAGCACGGAATGACGCTTTGATCCCTGGGTAAACGGCTCATCCAGAAGCTTCTCGCTATGAACTCTTAACGCTTGCCTTTTTGCTGATGTACCCTTCCTTTTCATGTAAATAATCATGTAAATAAGTTTTCTCAAAGTGCCATTAAACCTGCTTGTATATATTTTACCAACTTCGAAGATTCAATCCTTTATGAATCCGGAGTCTCTGCACGCTACCAAGTGAAGGCCGGGTCGACTTAGCCCCAGCGTCACGACAACTGGTGGCAGCGGTGGGATCTGGATCTACAAGCTACAACATCTGGTGATTGGAGGTGGATCAGAATCTACAAGCCACAACATCTGGTGATCGGTGGTGGCATCTCAAGCAACAAGCAGGAGCAACAATCGGCCAACAAGAGAGCAGCTCGGAACATCGATCGCATGTGTGGGTGAGAGCTTGGCTTTTCTTCTGATGTGAACCAGGTTATAGAACAGGGTTAGATTTTAGAACTGGTAAAAAGAGTATGGAAACGCCTTTAGGTTTGGTAGTTTGCACTGTTGTTTTGGAAGTAGCCGACACTCGGAGCGATCATGGACCTACAAAAGCTGCAGAAACCGGAACTGTTGCTATTGTGTGAGGAACTGGGAATTGATACGACTGGTTTGGCACGAAAACCCTTGATTTCAAAGGCAATCACTGATTTGGGAGCCGATGATGAGGAGCTCAGTGAAGCATGGAACCTCATCAGACAAAAAAAAGGAGGAGCAACTCAGACAGCAGAAAGAGCGGGAAAAGAGGAAAAGAGGCGTGAGCTTGAAATTGAGAGAGAAGCAAAAAGGCTGGAGCAAGAACTTGAGCTCCGGAAATTAGAATTAGAGTTGAGCAGGAGGTCGGGAAATTGTCCCCAGCTAGCGGTACCTCTTCTCAACAAGGAGGCAGATTTCAAGATGTCAAAGTACATGCAGCCATATGTGATATCAGGGGATATCGGTCTGTATCTGGCTAACTTTGAGCTAACCTGCGAAAAACTGTCCTTCCAGCGAGACACGTGGTCTCAGAGATTATTGACGGTTCTGCCCTGCGAGGCAGCGGAGGTTGTCGTGCGGCTAAGCAAGGAGGACGCGGACAACTACGAGAAGGTCAAAGCTTGCCTTCTGATAAAGTATAGGCTTAGCGCCGAGGCGTTCAGACAACATTTTCGGAACGCTACTAAGTCCAGGGACGAGAGTTACCCTGAATTCCCGTACAATTTAAGACTCAATTTGGGCGAGTGGCTAAAGAGCACTGATTCCTACAGTGATAGGGACGCTGTAGTCGAGGGAATTCTTTTGGCGCAGTTTTATAACTGCCTCCCAGAAACAGAAAGAAATTGGTTACAGGACTGAGGCGACATTAAGTCGGCAACTGAAGCTGCCGAACTCATTGAGGAGTATGCTTCGCGCCGATAATTCAGCAACCCAGCAGTGGATAGGCCCCGCAATTCCAAGTTGAGTGTGAATAACCGTCAGGAAAGGCACTTTGCTGGAGTTGGAAACGAAGAA
Organism: Amblyomma maculatum; assembly: GCF_055883805.1. NCBI lineage: Eukaryota > Metazoa > Arthropoda > Arachnida > Ixodida > Ixodidae > Amblyomma > Amblyomma maculatum. The sequence continues at coordinate 109,352,480 of NC_139347.1, read as the reverse complement.
AGGAAGGTTTCTTCAGGCAAACTCCTTAGAAAGGACGGCAGTGAGAAAAGTGGGGAAGTGACCAACGCGCAGAACACTAAGAATAAGCTTGAGGCTAGGAAGCCGCTCACATGCTTTAGGTGTAATGATCAGGGTCACATTGCCGTCAACTGCCGGAAAGAAAAGATTGCTTTCTCGTATGTCAGTGACTGCGATGAAAATATGCAGCTTTTAGAACCCTACCTGCATGACCTAGTAGTCAACGGGAAGCCTTGCAAGGTACTGCGCGATTCGGCCGCAACGATGAATGTTGTCCATCCGGCGTATGTGTCGCCTTCCGACTATACAGGACAGTGTGCGTGGATCCGCCAGGTAGTGGAGGAACAGAGTGTGTGCTTGCCAATCGCGAACGTGGTCATCGAGGGCCCTTTCGGCAAGTTAACAACCGAGGCTGCCGTTTCAGGACAGCTTCCTAAGTGCTATCCGTATTTGTTCTCCAACAAATCGGACATGCCACTGCGAAAGAGGGGCATCCTTTTCGGAGACAGAGTTGTGCAAGCCTTAACACGTTCAAAGGCGCGAGAACTAGCTACACTGCTCATTCCAGAAAAATCCACAGCGGAGGAAACGGCAGTTAAAACAGTGGTCGATGCGGAAGATAGCGGGTCAGAAAACTTTGAGAGCGAGGCATCTCAGATAAGTCAACTTGAAAGTGAGCTTGATGAGACGCGGAATGAGGACGTTCTTGAGAGTAACCTCTTGCCGCCAGTGTCTAGTAATCTCACGAGACTTTTAAGTGGAACCCGAGAGGAGTTAGCTATGGAGCAAGCCAATGATCCCAAGATACAGGAGATAAGGGAGCGCCACCGCGCCACTAAGACAGCAAACAATATTTCTTTCGAGATGAGAAAGGGAGTGCTGTATCGCTTATTCAAGGATAAGCGCGGAGTAGAGCGGGATCAATTAGTCGTTCCCCAAAAGTACCGCGAAGACTTACTGCGACTTTCCCATGGCAGCTCGTGGTCATGTCACCTTGGAATAAGGAAAACAAAGCAGAGGCTGTTGCAAGAATACTATTGGCCTGGATGTTTTAAGGACACGGAAAATTTTGTACGGTCATGCGACACGTGCCAGCGGGTTGGAAAGGCGCAAGATAAGTGGAAAGCTCCGATGGTGTTAGTACCAATCATTACCGAGCCGTTTCACCGGTTAGTAATAGATGTAGTTGGGCCACTTCCTGTGACAGAGTCAGGGTACCGTTATATCCTCACTATGTTATGCCCAGCCACAAAGTTTCCAGAAGCTGTTCCGCTGCGCGAGGTGACGTCCGAGAGTGTAGTGGATTCGCTGCTGTCAGTGTTTGCACGAGTTGGATTCCCTTCCGAGGTCCAAAGTGATCAGGGTAGCGTTTTCACAAGTGTCCTAACAACCTCATTTCTCGAGCGATGCGGCATTAAGGTAGTGCATAGCTCGATCCACCATCCGCAGAGCAACAGCGTAGAAAGGTGGCATTCTGTTCTCAAACGAGTCCTGAGGGGACTGTGCTATGAAAACAAGCGCGAATGGGATACCTGCCTGCCTGCAGCACTTTTCGCTTTGCGGTCAGTGCCGCACAAATCCACTGGATTTAGCCCAGCCGAGTTGGTGTACGGAAAGTCACTGTGCTCACCTTTGCGAATGGTGCGCGAAGCCTGGGAGGGGCGCGGAGAGGACCCAACAGTAGTAGAATTCATTCTGAACCTCTTGAATCGCTTACATAACACTAAGGAACTCGTTGAGGCCAGCATGAAGTCAGCCCAGGCTCGTTCCAAAGTGTACTATGATAAGTCAGCCCGTCAAAGGACGTTTCGTATCGGGGACAAGGTGATGTTGCTGAGAGGTTCAAGGCAGAATAAGCTCGAAGTACAGTGGGAAGGACCTGCTGATGTCATTGCAAAGCTTTCTAACACTAACTACGCAGTGAAAATTCCCGGTAGGCGTAAAGAAGTGCGCATTTATCATTGCAATCTTATGAAGCCTTATGTGCAGAGGGAAGCCGTGGTAAATCTAACGTTAAACCTTCCCGAGGAGATGGGGGACAACTTGATTTGCCTCACCGGAAAAGGAAGCGACGCTCAGGAGCTTCTCAAAAAGACGGAGCAGAGAGGAGAACTAAAGAAATCCCAGCTGTCCGATCTGGGCGAGATAATAACAAAGTTTGAGGCCTGCTTCGTGGACAGGCCAGGCAGGACTGATTTGACTGAGCACGATATTGAGCTGACTTCAGACGTGCCAGTGCGATCAAGGTGCTACCGATTCTCTCCAAGGCAAAGAGAAATTCTGGATAGGGAAGTAACTCGCATGCTGGAATTGGGAGTAATAAAACCCTCGGAAAGCGATTATGCTTCGCCTATGATCTTAGTAGAAGCTCCAGGTAAAGACCCTAGGCCTGTGGTAGACTACCGAAAGCTAAATTCTCTCACCAGGGATCAAGTGTATCCTATTCCGAATATCGAGGAGAGAGTAGAACAGGTCAGTAGAGCGGCATATGTGACTACGCTGGACCTTACTCGAGGTTACTGGCAAGTACCGCTCACTAAACGCGCCAGCAGATACGCGGCTTTCGTCACTCCGACGGGCAGCTACCAGCCAACAATGATGAGTTTCGAGCTCAAAAATGCTCCATTTTGTTTTTCCCGACTCATGGATAGGGTGTTAAAGGGGTGTGAAACATTCGCGGTGCCTTATTTAGATGACATTGCGGTTTTTTCCGACTCATGGGCGGACCATATGGTACATCTAAGAGCTTTACTGAGCCTTTTGCGTCAAGCTGGACTAACCGTAAAGGCCGAGAAATGTTGCCTGGCAAGGGCGACCGTGGACTACTTGGGTCACAAAGTAGGTCAAGGTTTCAGGAAACCCAGCGAGATTAAGATTTCTGCGGTAGCAGACTACCCGCGGCCGAGCACGAAGACGGAAATTCGAGCATTCCTGGGTCTGACTGGATACTACAATCACTACATCCCTAACTATTCAGCTTTGGCCAGCCCTCTGACCGACGCTCTCCGCAAGACAGAACCGACAAATGTAGTCTGGGACGAACAAAAGGAAGCCTCCTTCGTAAACCTGAAGGCTGTGCTGATTAGCCGTCCGGTATTGCGAGCTCCAGACTCTGACCGAGAATTCACGGTCCAGTGTGATGCCAGTGATCGAGGGCTAGGTGCTGTTCTCTGCCAGAGAGATGACGACGGTAATGAGCACCCCGTGCTCTACCTGGGCAGAAAACTGAGTTCTAGAGAGAGGGCTTATTGCGCGTCAGAGAAAGAGTGCGCTTGCATTGTATGGACCATTCAGAAATTTCAGTGCTATCTTGGAGGGGCCAAATTTACTGTAGAGACGGACCATTGTCCCCTGGCTTGGCTGCAAACTGCGACATCGAAGAACAGTCGCCTTCTGAGGTGGAGCTTGATTTTACAGCAGTAAAATTTTGAAATAAGATACAAAAAGAGGAAATTAAATGGGAATGCGGACGCGCTTAGCCGCTGTTTCTAAGCGGTCCGAGGTGTTCCTTACCATGTGTCCAAATTGATAATCAGGTTGTTGTTTTTTTCGTGCACTTGTATATGTGTGACTATGTAAAGCAGCACGTTTGGTTTTCTAGGAATACGTGGGTCCTGAGCGTCTTGAGTGTGGGCTTTTCTCGAACAACGATGGCAGTTTTCTTTTAGCCTGGTCTCTTCAGACGGGAGGCGAGTGCTGCTTCCGAGTTATTTCCGAGATAACTGCAGAATCTGCACTGGAGAAATGCTTAAGCCTGAGCGTTGTAGTGGTGTCCGCCCTATAGCACTTATCTTTAGAGGGGTGCTTTTTTTTTCCCTGTAAGTTAAGTCTAGAGCGCAAGTGAACTTTGATGCCTATAACGAAACGCTGGTTGTGTTCGAAAAGTTGCTTGCGATGTACTGCAAATGTGCAGCAGCAACGCTCAGGTTTTTCGCCTTTCTCTACCAGAGATTCGGCAGTGCAATCGGAATATTTCAGACAGAAGTTCGTTGTTTACCTCTCTGCACACGCTTTCCAACCATTTCGACCCATTTGTGAACTCAAATCACGCCCTTTCCCGCTCGTTCAGGTTCATACATCTAAAACTTCCCTGCACCGGAAATGTTAGACCTGTGTTAACGAACGTCGTGTACCATGTGATCCCTTTGGAAGTTGACATAACCCCTCTCGGCTATTTTAATGTCTGATTAAAGTTTACTAGCTCTATTTGTTTAAGGAATTAACCCACATAAACCACTTTGTCACTTACACACCTTTCCTTAACGCTCTATTCAATGGTTTCATTCTTTTTACCAACCAGGTCATCTTTTACAGCTCCAAGAAGGTCATGCCGACGCGAAACCGGCCTACATAGTCATTCAATGCTAACGCATTAAGAATGCGGTAGTTTTAAAAGCTCCCATGTCGTGGAATCTAGTCCGTAAACATTGTTGGCGCTATGAAGCTAACGACAAGGCCGTAAAATAAACAACCTCTCTAATGCTCAAATTCCTGAACCAGATTCGAATCCACAGCAACACGATCAGAGGAGCTTCGCACGCTACTCCTATGATTCGCTCAGCTAAACTTATCTACCTCAATAGCTGAGTTTTAATTATTTCATTTGTAATTTTCAATTTATTTACGCTCACTGTAGCCCTTTGTAGGCGGTAGCAGGAATAGGCACAAACAGCATAAACAGAACAAAATTCCAATCATCTAGATGGCAATACCAAGGAAAGAAATTCTACGAAAGATCAACACACTACAGAATGCCTAATTTCTGCGCAGCTATTTGATCATTTTACTATATATCGAGGGAAGAATTTTAGAGATGCTTGTATGAGTGTATATGCAGTTACAATGCACTTTATCTTTCTGACGGTCGAAAAGAAATTTCTCGGAAGACTGAAATGGACAGCCAAGCGCGAGCAGCGCAGAGCTCGCGTCTCTTCTTTCTGTTCTGAGAAATTTCATTAGGCTTGTCAATATCCCTAGGTTATGTCTACAACAGCCCCAAAGGCGACGTGGCCTAACCGCCGAACGGGACCATAACAGCTGCACGCTAAAAAGCACAAACAAGAAATATCATACACATGCGCAACATCGAGCATGCGCGAAGATATCGATAAATACACTAACTTGTTTGAATGGGGTCCAGAAATTCTCTCCATGGAAGTTCGCGGATACAGCCAGACATTCTTCACACAGCGCTTATGTCTTGTCCCGTTGCGGCGCGCTGTTTTGTCATAGCAGTTCTGTAAGCCACGAAACTAATCTTTTAAGCAAGTGTAACCTGATGGGCTTAAGCAGCTTTGATAAAAACAAAGTGTTTATGCTTCCCCTTTCAAATCTCCTTCCACTCAGTAAAAAATTAGGAGTTCTCGCTAGGAAGGGCATTCGGATGAGCGTGGAAGAAGTCTGTCGGAACTGCTGGAGATTTTGAACACCGACACAGGATACCAGTCAACTGTTTTTTCTCCGACATCGACTACGTTCCTGCACAAAGAACTCATACAATCACAAACCACAAACCAACGCATCCTCTCCACAATAGTCACATTTATTAATCTTTTCGTTTCACATATATGAATTGCCGTCCAGAGAGGCCCATTGTCGTGATTCAAGCTACGGTAGGCGTCGTTTAGCCTACTACAGTTGAGGAACCGAATTGGAACATTTATGCTCTTTAGAAGTAAGGACTGTTGCTCGTGGCTTTTGGTAAGCTTATTCTTAATCTTTATATCAACTCAAGATTATTTGTCTGCATAATAAAATATAATTCAAATTTCACTTGGCATTATTACGCTGTTCGAGATATCGTTCGATAGACGAGGACATTTTGTAGTCCATGCCGAACCTGAACCCTCCCCCCCCCCCCCCCCATGTCCAAAAAATAAAACACTTCCTGCTGTAGCAGCGTAGAAATGTGGTGCTTTGCAGTTTATAAGCAAGAAAAGGACTGCCCTAATACACCGGTGACAACATCTAGCATTTAAAATTGCAGCCAACAAAAAACCAAGTCTGATGGAAAGTTTACCGCAGCCGACAACTCAAACGTTGAGAGAAACTCGCGCATCTAATTAGGTCTCACAAGAGTACCTTTCATGGCTGTGCGTTATGCGTTTTAGGAAAAAGTAAACATATATAAAAGTAGAGAATGTAACGGCCGCCTTTTTTGTGTTTAAAGCGAAATCTGAAATACAGAGTGCTAGTTTGCTGAATCTGCAACATATTCATTGCTTTTCACGAATGATGAACATGACTTCTCAAACCATTTGATGAAACTTTGGAGTCTGGCGTACATATGCTTTGTTTCTTGTACAATCTACACCGGGCAGTGCCGCACAGCGTATGGAATTAAATGACCTTGTATTTGGTTCGATTCTTAAGCGGACAAACAACACCACCCACCCCAGAACATAGTAAGGAAACCTTGCTATCACTTCCGCAAGCCATCTCTAAAAAACAATGATTTGGTTTGTTGGCGTCGGTGTCTGGTGTCTCCGGCACACGCAAGATGCATTTTCTAAATTACCTTCGTAACGGTGCCCCTGCCACCGGAAGCGGAAATATGATGCTACATCTGCCGGCAAGGGCCGGCACGACCCATTTCGTTTTGATGTCCTTTGTAATCTGCCGCTTTCATACATGATAAACAAAGCGCTTCAAAAAGCCTCTCAATGGAAGATGAGTTGCTTGTGAGAAGCACTGAAGTTAATGCCAGGCTGTGCAGAGTCTGATTTCAATAAAGACAAAGAATAGCAGCAAAGCTTGCCGACTTTTTTTGCTTTATTTCTAAATACCCGTACCCCTCATGCCCATAACGTTTAGGTTTTTCTTATACTAGTGTTTCAATCGATATAAAATAAATGCTTGAAAATTGTACTTAATTCAAAACTGTTCCAGTGACTTAGAATTGGTAACCTTGAGTCCTGGCAAGTTTTCGTGCGCTGCTGAGGTACATTCAGAAATAGATTAGACACAGCATTGTTTAAGCCTCCTTCTCGATGCCATGGCGGTTAAAAAAAAGCATGACTGATTCACTAAGGTCCAAGTGGTCCTGAATTACGGCAGTCCTTGTTATTTGGCATTCGAGTTAAATTTAACAGTTGTAAATTATAGGTTGCTCCGCAAGCAATGGCAACAGAGATAGCGTGCTAATATAGTGCACGTTGTGCAGCTTGATGTACGCATAATAGTGTTTAATCATAGCAATGCCTGCTTTTCACCATCGCTGCCTCAGAGCAATGTCGGGGTGCATTCTTGGGCGGCCAGCAACGTGCTCCGCTTTCAAAGTCATCGAATAATGCTACTCTCTAGTGTAAAATGCCGCGAAAAGCTAGATATGACTGAGGTGTTGTGGATTCTAAGGTAGAAAGTAGGAGCCCCCACGGGCGCATGGGTTGAGTATGTCTTAGCATATGGATGCAATGCATGATATGTACGTAGAAGTTTGAGCAGATACATTCGCTTATATCTGATAATTTCTATAATCTCATCCGGCCATTTGTTGAGCTATAAGCTCTATAATTCTGGCATTGAAACAGAAGTAGTTCGAGAAAGCTCTTAGAAAATGCACACATAAATTCAAGAAAAGCATATCGATGGAGTACGACAGTGGAGGCTCTCCGCGGAGTTGACCTTCATCACATCAACTGCAGAGCTGGGGAAATTAACACCTTGCGATACTCATCGGAAAATAAGATGACATACTTAAGCTCAGCCTGATGATTAGAGCCTCCTGTACGGCAAATAAAAGGGAATGAATGCTGTTTGCAGGCTTCGAACTCACCTTTCGCCCTTCCCTTTTCAGACGGGAATGTTGATGTAGAGGAAATCTTGGTTTGTTGCTTTTAATACTTTTGTAATGCTTTTAATAGATGCGCTTTGTGATCTGTTCAAAGTTTTCCGGAAGGGAAGCCGTGAATGGAAAAAAACTCCTGCGTGATTGTCTCAGCTTTAAAAGAGCATTTCAGTGAGTTCTTCAGGAAGGGTTCTGAGTTAAAGCTGCAAAACCCGCTAAGTGGGAATCTGAAATTGCGGATTATATGTTAGGAATGCAATTTGAAAGAATTTGCTGATATTATTTTGGTGCACATTAAAAGGCAATAAAAACATTTTACAATTTTGGCATTTTTCTGCGAACATGACGCTACATTGCGATGACGCATCGAGCTAGTCTAAGGATAGGCAGCGTGTGCAACTGTTTCTATGCGCTTTTGCCAGTTCTTTGTGGGTGCATTCAGATCTGGTTATCTTACCTTCTTGTTGAAACCACTGGCACGTTGTAGCGCATCGACTTCATACTGCTTTGTATCCTGTCGACTGAGAACTCTCTCAGAATTTTATCTACCTGCGTGCATGAGGCGATTCGAACCAAGCTCCCTTTCTTGAAATTCCGAGAAAGTTATGCCAGTTAAGAAGTCTCGGCACCACTGCTGAGTCCCTTTTATGGTAACCGTATTGTCACTAAATGGGAGATGAGCATAAGTCAACTACCTGCGTCGTCATTCTCCGGATGGCCACCTTAATGGTATAACGATTAGTAATAGCTCACTCTACAAGCTTGAGCAGCATATACTCTAGGCCGAGTAGTGTAACACAGCGACAAGTCAAGATGGTCTTTTTCGTCGCCGCAGGCTGCAATCTAGATCGATGATGATCTACTGCGGTAAACCTTAGTCAATTTGTGCTCCTCGAAACAATTGTACACCATAAGATGAAAGCCGGGTACACACGACTGCTTAAATGAAAACGTATTAAGCATTGCTTACTTGTGACGACAGCAAGCAAGCAAAAATAATAGTAAACTATTAAAAAGTAACAAATCATCAGCTATTTGTGATTGAACAGTTGACGAAAGCGCCTTCAACTGTGTTCATGAAACTGGGAATTAAAAACTACCAGCAAACACATCCCCTGAGATTAACGATCAAGATACGCCACGAGTGTCGTACTACACATCTCTTTAAACAATCGCACTGATTCACCCTCAGCGACCCGTTTTCCCCATTAGGAAAGTACAGGATGAGGAAAGAAGATTTTTCTTGCAGAAGAGCATATTAAAGGAGACCACGCTGCCCCAGCTGCAGAGCTGGTTACGAGGGAAAACGGCGACGGCAACGCCGATGGTGACGGCAACGCTGACGGTGACGACGACGCGCAACGTAGGAACGGGCGCCAAAGAGCTGCACTCTAAAAAACATTACCCACGATTATGTTACTTCCTAATGCGAAATTAAACGCCGCTCATCACCTGTTTCACCTTTTGATAGATTGAGACAAAGATTTTGAACAAAACACGTATGTACAATTACAGACATTTTTTTTTAATTTTTCCCACGTATACCTTCAAGAAACACTCCACTAACGGTTCTTGGCTGTCATGAAAGAATCTTTGTGGTCGGTGAAATGGAGAGAGCAATTGAGTTATCGGGAGGTTGCGGGAAGCAGCGCGTGGGCCCAAGGAACGTTGCGCGACGAACAGATAGCAGCGACTGACTGATGCCGCTGACGCCGCTAGCGAGTGAAGCGAGTGAGAACGGGATGCACGCACCGTGATCCGCTGATAGCGAGCCGGCGTTTCGGCAACCGGAGAGCACCCTCGCCGCCACGCAGGAAGAGGGGGCGACCCCCTCCTCCTCTTTCTGTATGGCGGCGACGGTGTTCTACGCAGTCGCGTTGTCTTGAATGGCTAGTGGTGGCAGCGGCATCAGTCAGTCGCTGCTAGCGCTGCCTCCGGCGACCCCCCCCCCCTCTCCCTTCCTTTCTTACCTCGTCTTCTCCGGTTACATCGCGCGCTCGTGCCCCCATCGTTTCCCGCTGAGTGTACCCCCCCCCCTCTTCCTGTAAGGCTCAGGTTGCCGAAGCGCGGGCTCTAACTGTGGGGATGAAAGGGGGACGGAGCTGGTTACGAGGTCGACGCGGCCGACGCCGATGCGAAACCCAGAAACGGGCGCCAAAGAGCTGCGCTTTAAAACGTTTTGACGTCACCTGCGGGTTGCTCATATTTCCCTTTTTCTCTCTCAGGCTTCAGTGCTATTTACCGCCGCCTTCCGCGAGCAGAGATTAGCTCCAGATTCAGCGTGCGGGAATGTGCCAGCGCAATTTTATGGAGAGCCAAAATTGTCGTAATCCCTGCGGCTTTTCCTCCGGGCGGAAGTTTTCCGGGCAGCTCAGGAAAAGAGTGCATCGTTAAAACTAGCGCGCTAGAGCTCGCGTTGAAAAGAGGCGCCATAAAAACGTTCGTAAATTAGTGATCCCTACCCCTCTTCCCTGTTTGTTCCCTAACGTTCTAGGTTGGCGAAGGCCGCTAGTAGCGTGCCGTAATAAAAGGTCAATCCCGGTGTAAAGCTTCTTGTTTTAGTTATGACAATTTAAATCAACGCAAACCAAGGAAAAATGAACGTATATAATGACCTTTTTTTGTTATTTCCATGCGACATAAAATATTTGTTCAGTCATTGTGCTCATCATTCAGCAAAGGGGTTAATTAGGTCAAATGAGTAAATATTTACTTCAGTAGTAAAGTTTCTCTTAAAAAGGGAAACTTTACTACTAAGAAGAAGAAGAAGAAATGGACATGGGCAGCACATGTAGTGCGAAGAGAGGATAACCGATGGTCGCTGAGGGTAACAAACTGGATTCCAACGGAAGGAAAGCGTAGCAGGGGGCGGCAGAAAGTTAGGTGGGCGGATGAGATAAAGAAGTTCGCAGGGGTCAATTGGATGCAGCTAGCACAGAACCGGGTTAAGTGGAGAAATATGGGAGAGGCCTTCGCCCTGCAGTGGGTATAATCAGGCTGCTGCTGCTGCTGCTGCTGCTGATGATGACGATGATGATGATGATGATGATGAAAAAAGGGGCAGACAGGGTTGAAAAACACCTGGCAGAAATATTTTGTCCAAGGTATGATTCTGAATATTTATTTGCGGCCTTGAAAGAAAGCTAGCATCGACAGATGTGTATCTCTTGCCTAGAACACACAAAGCACCATATGGAAAAGCGCTCCTAATAAAAGCGTATTTTCTTATCTGGGATGCTTTCTCGGACGCAGAAGCAGCCCCCACTGTATTGCGAAAGCGTTTTTATTGTGCAGGTGCCTTTTGGGGTTGAAATAGACGAACGGGTTTCTGTGTATGATAGCTTACAAAAAACACTCCAGACAAGTGTGTTCGAAGTCGAACTTCAAATTCCTATTTGATACATTCTGAAGGCGTATTCACAGATGAATTTATGTTATCTCGTATGATGCACAGCAGTGTGTTTGTAAAGCGACTCGATAGCTTGTCAAAACAGAAAAAATGTTTCACCATATGGATATGATTAATTATTTTCAGTTCTTTGTGAAATATAAAGAAATATCCAATTAAGGAGCTAACGAAGAACGCCGTAAAACATACTGTGATAGCATGAAGCTATCCCAAGTTGAACTTCGGAGATGAAACGATACCGTACTTTCACGAACTATGCTACCTCAGTCCTGAAATGTTTTTTTCTTTGAGAAGAGAGCCTATACAAAGAATGAAAACAAATTACCTTGTGCTTTGTTCAACGGCGCTCTATAATAGAAAAACGTTCATTCCCGCTGTCTATAGATATTCACTGCCTTTTGGGGAATCTACCAAAGATTCCAAAAAAGTATAAAAGCGGCTTGTTTTCCAGCGAGTATCATGGCTCAGAGGCAGCAGCTTAGATTGGCTGCAGCCTCCACCACTCCAGGAACAAAACCCATCGTCAGCAACCGTGTACTTGCGGAGCCGAAAAAGACACCCCTTCAACCATCACGCAAAACTGTAGTTTTCGGGCACAGTGCAGATAAATCAAAGAGGTATCCAACAAGGACGATACACTAAGCATTCTCCCTTAAGTTGAAATTGGGTGTCAAATGCACGCCTTGTTTTTAGTGTTTAGAAAAAGATTTATTAGACATAAGACATTCATATTAAACATTAACATGAGTGGTGACAAATGACCAAAATAGGAATTGCATATGATTAACAACGAAGAAAAGTGCACATAAAATACATCCTAATAAACAAATGCATCACAAATCAGTATTTACATGCAGAGTAAAATTTACAGTTCGTGGTGGTGTTATATACAGTTTTGAATGACAATGTACATGAAGTTATAGACAAAGTAGAGTCATTTGCAAAATAAAATAGATGTAAACATATACAGGAATCGCATGCACAGTATATTGCACATGTGGGTTTGAATGTAAACAGCTGTGAGCGGGCATATATTTGAATCAATACCCGTCCATTCGACTTGTGTGGATGCACATGTTGCCTCTCACCGAGCCCACGTATGCATGACTTATCATACTATCACCCAATATAATCCATGAAATGCCGCCGGTCAATTGTATTTAGGGGTATATTAGACACCAGTATTAAACCTTGCCTAAACATGCAAAAAACAGCGAAATAAATTGAAATCCGATCAGCCGTACCCACTCTGTGTGCGGTTGAATAGCAATAACAGAAACGCAAAAGAAACTCAGGATTTAAAATGCTGAAGTGTTCTATTCCAGGCAATGGAACTGAACGTTGCTTTAGAGAATCTTGCACAATTGTGCGGCATTTTTGCTTTGCCGAAAGTCTATTAGTAGCCATTTTTAGTTCATTACCACACAATAAAGCGTCTGTTTAGAAGTTGGGGATTTTTTATAACAACAGCATGCTGAAATACTTTCTACTCCACCTTGCGCGGATTTCTCTAAACATTCCACCAAATACTGCCATTCGTTACGCGGTACGCGTCTTTATTTGCAGGCATTAAAATAAAAATAAATATAATAATGATATTTGGTTGATAGGAAGGGAAAGCCGCAGTATCTGTCACAATTGCTCTGTGGACATCTGACCCGCACCGTAAGGGAAGGGGCGTTTCGATGGAGGCGAAACGAATTGGCGTCTGTGTATGGTCCCTGGAAAGACTTGCTAGTCTTCCGTCTCGCGCCAGCGGAGGGGTCCCCTCCGTAATGCATGCAGCGGTGGCGCTGCCCGCAGTCGGAATGCGGTCGGCCGGCGGGTGCGCGCGCTGGCGCGGGCGAGCTGCCGGCCGCGCACGGCTCAACTAGCACGGTTCACGGTCGCTTTCAACTGTGCACTTTCGTCGGCCTCAATATTTCTTAATAATTTTTGCACATGAGTACACACGGTTAGAGTTTTAGATTACCTGAAAAGGTTGCATTTAGACATTGCTATTAATTACGAATTTACCACCTAAATATTCTAAATGTGGATGCTGAGTTCACATCAGTTTTTTGTGTTTTTTTTTTCTTTCATACGCTGCACGAGACTGAAATAAATGCGCAGGAGCAGTTTTTCTTTTCACATGAGCTACAATTACATCAATACTTCTTGACCAACCGCACGGTGAAACTGCACGCCGGAGACCTTAAGTTCCCCGAACACAAGCTCGGAAGCACGGGTACCCCGCAAGGTTCAGTCATCTCGCCGTTGCTCTTCAACCTTGTCATGATCGGGGTAGCGAGGGCAGTAGAAGGGACCGGCGTCCTGCATACGATCTACGCCGACGACATTACCCTGTGGGCGGCAGGCGGCACCGACGCCAGCATTGAGCAGCAGCTCCAAGAGGCTGTTACAGCCATCGAACAACACCTTAACGGCACAGACCTAGTGTGTTCGCCCGCCAAATCCGAGCTCTTCGTCCTCACACCATTACAACGGGGACGGAAACGCGCTCCCCCTCGGGAGTGCGATCACATAAAGATCGTGGCTGCATTGGGGCAGCGCATCCCCGAAGTTCCCAAGATAAGGGTCCTGGGCCTGCTACTAAACAAGAACGACCGCAACGGCGAGACCATCAACAAGGTTACCACCAAAGCAATGGACGCTATCCGGCTCATACACCGAGTCTCGACATGACGGGCAGGCATGCTTGAAGACAGTCTTCTGTTCCTCGTCCAGTCGTTCGTGATCAGTCACATCGCCTACGTTGCGGCCTACCTCAACTGGCAGGCCACTGACCGGACAAAGATAAACACGCTGATCAGACGGGTTTACAAGACGGCGATGGGATTAATGGGGACCACGAGTACGGCTCGGCTCCTGCAGCTCGGCGTCCATAACACCTTAGAAGAAATAGCCTAGGCGCAGCTCACTGCGCAAATAGAGCGCCTCTCTATCACCAAGACAGGCCGCAGTATACTGACGTTCCTGGGCTACAATCCCCGAGCTGCCAGTCGGCAATCGTGCGAGAGCAGCGATGAGGCGTGGACCCACATCCACGTGGAACCTATCCCAAAAAACATGCACCCCGAGTACAACCAAGAACGGCGGCAGGCGCAAGCCAAAGCCCTCGTCGAGCAACACGCCCAGGACCCGCACGCCCGGTTCGTGAACGGAACGCTACGGAATACAAGCGAAAAGAATTCGTGGCAGTGGCCGTTGCGGCGGCAACCAGCATCAAAACAACGGCAGTGAGCGTGCGGTGCACGGACACCACAGACACCGAGGAAGTTGCCATCGCTCTGGCGATCTCGGAGACCGAGTGTCGCACCGTGCTCAGCGACTCGAGGAACGCTGTGCGCAACATTGCCAAGGGGCGAGTGTGCGCGCCGGCGGCCGCCATCATCAGTAAGCTCCAGCTTCAGCACTGAGGAGGGAGGCTCTGTTTCGAATTCCTACATAGAGCAGCTTGCTATACTCATTTTTATTTATTAGTCCTTCCGGGACGTAGAAGGGCTGCCAGCCACCTTGCCGAAACGCGCGGGCCTCAAGTTGCAGTCGTAGTTCGTCGGCAACCTCGTTGCTGATACTAGCAGGCGCCATGAAGATCTCGGATGCCATGCCCTGTCTATCTTATTCCATGCGCCACACGCATGAAGGCGCTACGTGCACGCCAAGCGAAGAGGAAGTACAGAGGAAAAGTTATTTGTCACTCGCTTAACTGCGTGTTCTGCACTTCTGTAATTTACATGCTCATAATTATTAATATACGCCACAATACACTTATCTATGGGACATTTCTGAGACAACACTGCGATCATTAGACGCGCCTTTGTCCATTTCAATCCATCTAGCTGGCGTGGTGGAGTTTCTTTATTATTTATTATAAGGAAACTCCACCACGCCAGCTAGATGGATACAATAAAGAAAAAAAAAGCTGGCATGGTGGAGTGGTTAGCGTGCTCGATTCGCACCACGGTGGCCCACGTTCGATTCCTCAGATCGGCGATGTTTCCTACTCGTTTTTATTTATTAATGCTTCTGGGATTTTTCGCTCACGGCCAACGCCGGACTACGCGGGACAGCGGCCGCCGACGACGACACCAACGTTTCTGTGACGGGGACATTAACGCTACCGCGTTAAAAGAATGCCCGGCGTGGATTTGTCATCGATCTCGGTCGGTGGTCGGAGGTGTAAGACTTCGATCCTCGATAGAGAATATTTTCTTTTTCATAAAGGTTCGATTCCAGATATAGGATAAATTTTCTTCTTGATGATTAAACAGAACATGCTGGCGAGGGATGAGTCTATATATGCTTTCGACTTACATGCTACACGATTGAGGATGCCATCAGTGTGATTGACAGGTATATTGAGAAAAACGCGAGCTGACATGCTGGCTAGTCATGCCTCTATAAAGGCTTTCGCCTTAAAATATTGCCATGATCTTTTACACCGTACCTATTTGGTTACCTGAATACGCGAGCATCTACCGCTGTGTGATAAGCGCCGTATAAAAGAGCAGAGCCGCGAAGGTTGCAAAAGTAAGCGTCTGCGTGCTGTGGTCAGTCAGGTGCGGTGTCCTCTAGCTTTTTTGAGCAACGTTTGAGCAATGGAGATGATAATTATCATCTCCATACGCTATCCTTTTGAACGTTTTGCAGTTATGATAGAGAAAGAGGTGGCAGCGCTACAGCAGGATGGATAGCAATATAAACGTAGTGAATAAACTAGATGCGTGTAAGAAATATCGCTTTCCTTATTTTATGCTTTACGTCCCAATTTCCTCCCGCAAAAAAAAAGATTTCTGCCACAGCACGTCCCGCTGATTAGAAACTCAGTTAAGTTCAGTTCAGTTGTTCAGTCGTGTCCGACTCTTCATGACCCTATGGACCATATCACGCCATGTTTTCCGGTCTCTCACTATCTTCCTAACATCACATAACTTCATCTGCAGCGCCTCGAGGATGCCATCTAACCATCGCGTTCGCTGCCTACCCCTTCTCCGGTGACCCTCAACCTTTCCCAACATCAGATCTTTCTCCAGCGACGCCTCTCTTCTGATCAGATGACCAAAGTAGCTGAGCTTTAACTGTAGAATTTGACCCTCCAATGAGCAGTCAGGGTTTATGGTCGACAATATCGACTGATTTGATCTTCTCAAGATCTTCCCAAGGAACTCTCAAGAGTCTCCGCCAGCACAACAATTCAAACGTGTCAATTCTTCGTCGGTCAGCCTTCTTCACAGTTCAACTCTCGCATCCCTACATCACAACTGGAAAGACCATAGCACGAGTTATACGGATCTTGGTTCGCAGTGTAATGTCTCTGCTTTTTACTATGCGGTCAAGGCTAGCCATGGCTCTCTTTCCCAGAATCAGGTGTCTCCTAATTTTATGGCTGCAGTCTCCTTCCGGGGTAATCTTGGCGCCCAAGAAGAGAAAATCTGTCACAGCTTCCCCTTCTTGTCTCTTGATGCTCCAGGACTTGATAGGGCAAGACGCCATGATCTTTGTCTTATTAATGTTCAGTAACGATAATTTTCGCTCGCGCTTATAAGAAAGCAGATGCAATTTGTTGGACAACGTAAAGCGTGACTGTAATCATTTCTGCTTGGATTACATCGTTTACCAATTCACACTTAGCCCCCCTGGAGGAAAAACAAGGGCGCACGAGGTTTCTTCTCCTAAGCGCCAGATAACGGAATTCGCGCTTGTCTTTCTTTTGCTACCTCGCCGCGGCGGCTCAGTGGTTAAATGGTCAAAACGTCCGACTACTGTTTCGTTTTACCCGTGTTCGAACCCCCCCCCCCCCCCCCCCCCTGCGGCTTCGTTTTCGACGGAAGCTAAACGGAGAGGCGTTCGTCTGCTGTGTGGCTTCAGTGCACGTTTTTGTTGTTTGTTTGGGGCTGTAGGAAGAAGGAAAAGAAAATGTACGGGCCTGCAAGCTAAAAAAGGTGGGAGACCAAGTGGGCCGAATGGTCCGCAGAGTCTCATACAAAAAAGGGGGACTGAGAAGCAAAGATGCTCTACGGCTGGCCAATGCCTTTGTAACAAGCAGAATCCTGTACTCGACCCCCTATCTCCACCTCAAGAAACACGACGAGAACATGCTCGAGGTGATCACGCGCAAAATAGCGAAGAAGGCCCTCGACCTCCCTACAACCACGTCGAACCTGAGACTCCAAGGTCTGGGTATGCCGAACTCGTTCGAGGAGCTGAGAGAAGCCCACCTCACGAGTCAATACACGCGACTATCGCAGACACCGTCGGGGCGTCGCCTGTTAACCCGTCTATACATACAACACACGGCTGTAACCGAGGAAAGAGTAAGACTTCCCCAGGAGTGGCGATACGCCCTGCACGTAAAACCACTCCCCACTAATATGTCCAAGGACGACCACGAGGGTAGGCGCATGGCCAGGGCAGAGGCCTTGGCTCATCACTACGAAGGGAAACCCGGAGTGTACTATGTGGACGCGTCCGGCCCGCACCAAGGCGGGTGGTACACAGCGGCAGTGATCCACGAGTCCAAAACGGTAAACGGGCTCACATTTAAAGCCCGAAGCGTAACACAGGTGAGGAGTCGCCATCGCGTTAGCAGCAACACATTCTGATTCCAAAACAATCATAACGAACTCGCGAGGGGCGTGTAGGAACTTTCAACAGGGCTGGGTCCCGTACCTGGCCTACCGGCTACTAAAAAACAGCTTGGACCTGACCTTCCGACTACTGCAAAACAGTTCGTACGTGGAAAGTCCATCCCGCCGCTTCATAGTCTGGGCTCCGGCCCATTCTGGGCTAGAAGGAAACGAGGCAGCAGATGCCGCCGCCCGCGCGCTTTCTAACCGGGCAACCTCGTCTCCTTCCTCATCAGAAGAATTTACACCAGCCTACACTTTCAGAGAAATTACGCAGCTGTACCAAAACAGGCACAATATTTACCTCCACCCGTGTAAAGGGTTAACAAGAGCGGAGGAACGCGTGTTTCTGCGCCTCCTCACGAATACTATGATGTGCCCGGCGTCACTTAAACACTTTGACAGTGCCTTCTTCGGGGAGTGCCCACACTGCGGGGAAATGTCCTCGGACCTTTTCCACATGGTGTGGGCGTGCCCCTCCAAGCCTGCCTTTGCACCTAACCAAAACACCACCCGGCAGGACTGGGAGGCGACCCTACTCGCCTGCTCCGACCTGAAAGCCCAAAAGGCCTTGGTCAAAAGAGCAATGGAAGCAGCGGAAGCCACTGGGGTCCCGTACTAGGGACTCCACCTAGTGTTTGTGAGGGGAAGGGCACTAAGCCTAACCCCAGAGCAACCTTCATGTAACTCCATATTTTATTAAACGTTTTCACCACCACCACCACTGGCTCTGTAGCTGAGTCACCTCCGCTGCCTCGTGCGGACAGAAGAGAAAATACAGAAGGAAAATGAAGAGGGAGAAAAAGACGCGCGCCGCAACAACAGCCGTTGTCCACCACCGAAGCAGTGGAGGGTGCAATGACGGCCTACAACAGATAAAACTCTATTGCCAGTTAGCCCCCGCCGAAAGCGGCGGTGAGCTACCTGTCCCAGCCTCATCAGGGCCGGGATTGCTCCACAGCTCGAAATTGCTCCATAGCTCTCCAGTACGGTACATTCTTTTCTCTATCCGGTTTCCCTCCCACCTTCCTCCCTTCTCCGACTTCGAGGTTAAGGTGTTCACGGAACTATTGTGACAGATATGGCACCTTTCCTTTCCTATGAACCAATTATTCTTTTGCTTCTTGCGCACTGCGCGACTTGCCCCCGAAACCGCTGTGTGGTAGTAGCCTACATGTCCGGACCAACAGGGTGTTGTCCGGACATGTAGGCTCTCTAAAGCGTGGTGGTAGTGAAAGTGGAAAGAGAAAAAGGGAAGCCGTAGTGGAGGGCTTCGGAGTAATTTCGATCACCTGGTGATCTTTAACATTTGCTGACGTCGCACAGCACACGGATGCCTCTTCTTTTCGCCTCCATCAAAACACCCCTTCCCATCCCAATTTCCGCTCGCAAAAAAAGATTTCTGCCTCTGCACGTCCCGCTAATTAAAAACTCGGTTCAGTTCAGTTCAGTCGTTCAGTCGTGTTCGACTTTTCGTGACCCTATGGACCATATCACGCCATAGGTGTCCACAGAGCATGAGTGACAGATATTGCGCCTTTCCCTTCCTGTGAAGCAATTATTTTATATTATTATTATTATTATTATTATTGTTTTATTGCCTTCAAATAAAGACGCGTACCGTTTAAAGAATGGCAGTATTTGGTGGAATGTTTAGAGAAATCAGTGCAAGGTTGAATAGAAAGTATTTCAGCATGCTGTTGTTATAAGCAATCCCCAACTTCTAAACTGAAGCTTTCTTATGTGGTAATGAACTAAAAGTGGCTACTAACTAATACACTTTCGGCAAAGCAAAAATGTCGCACAATTGTCCAAGATGTTCTAAGACAGCGTTCAGTTCCGTCAACTGGAATAGAACACTTCAGCATTTTAAGTCCTGAGTTTGTTTTGTGTTTATGTCATCGCTATTCAACCACACACAGTGTGGGAACGGCTGATCGGATTTCAATTTATTTCGCTCTATTTTGCATGTTTAGGCAAGATTTAATACTGATGTCTAATGTGGCCCCAAATTCAACTGAACGGTGATACCTCATGGACAAGTCGAATGGACGGGTATTGATTGGTTTTTAGCACACCTTGGCATCTGCAATATAGATTGCAAATATATATGGCCGCTCACAGCTGTTCACATTGAAACCCACATGTGCAAAAGATACTGTGCATGCGATTCCTCTATATGTTTATATCTATTTTATTTGAAAAATTACTTTACAATGTCTATAACTTCATGTACATTGTCATTCAAAACTATATAACATCATCACGAACTGCCAATTTTATTTTGTATGTAAATATTGATTTGTGATGCATTTGTTCGTTAGGATGTATTTTATGTGCACTTTTATTTGTTGTTAATCATGTGCAATTAATGTTTTGGTCATTTGTCGCCGCTCAAGTGAATGTCTAATGTGAATGTCTTATGTCGATAAAATTTTTCTAAACACTCAAAACAAGGCGTGCATTTTACTACAAATTTTAACTTAATGGAGAATGCTTACTTGATCGTCCGTGTTGGATACCTCCTTGATTTATCTGCACCGTGCACGAAAACTACAGCTGTGGGTGATGGTTGAAGGAACGTCTCTTTTGGCTCCGCAAGTACACGATTGCTGACGATGGGTTTTTTGTTCTTGGAGTGGTGGAGGCAGCAGCCAATCTAAGCTGCTGCCTCTGAGCCATGATACTCGCTGGAAAACAAGCCGCTTTTATACTTTTCCTGGAGTCTTTGGTAGATGCTCCAAAAAGTAGCAAATATCTATAGACAACGGGAATGGACTTTTTTATTATAGAGCGCCGTTGAATAAAGCACAAGGTAATTTGTTGTCAGTCTGGTACAGGTGGGTCACCGCCGCTTGCGGCGGGGGCTAGCCTGGCACCGAAGGTTTATCTGTAGGCCGTCATTGCACCCGCCACCGCTGGTGGTGGATGACGGCTGTTGTTGCGGCGCGCGTCTTTCTTTCCCCCTTCCTTTTCTTGCTTCTCTATTTTCTCTTCTGTCTACCCGACCTCGACGGCTGCGTTTCGATGGAGGCAAAACGAAGAGGCGTCCGTGTGCTGTGCGATGTCAGCGCACGGTAAAGATCCCCAGGTGGTCGAAATTACTCCGTAGCCCTCCACTACGGCTCCTCTTTCTCTCTTTCCACTTTCACTCCCACCTTCCTCCCATCCCTTACGGCGCGGTTGCGGTGGCCTCAGAAAAACAAGTGAGACAGCGCGCCTTTCCCTCCCTATAAATAAATCAGTTAAAAAAAAAAATCTCTTTTGTCTGCACGAGGCAGCGGAGGTGGCTCAGCAACAGAGCCAGTAGCAGGCCCGTGCATTTTCTTTTCCTTCTTCCTACAGCCGCAACAACAACAACAATAGTCTTTGTATAGGCTCTTTTCTCAAAGAAAAACATTTCAGGACTGAGTTTGCTTAGTTCGTCAAGGTACGCTATCGTTTCATCTCGGAAGTTAAACTGGCATAGCTTCACGCTATCACAGTACGTTTTTCGGCGCTCTTCTTTAGTTCCTTCATCGGATATTTGTCTATATATCACAAAAGCTAAAAATAATTAATCAGATCCATATGGCGAAAATGTTTCTCTGTTTTGACAAGCTATCAAGTTGCTCTACAAACGCACTGGTGTGCATCATACGAAATAACAACATAAATACATCTGTGAATACGTCTTCAGAATGTATCAAATAGGAATTTGAAGTTCCATTTCAAACACACTTGGCTGGAATGTTTCTAGTAAGCTACCAGACGCAGAACGCCGTTTGTCTATTTCAACCCCAAAAGGTATCCTGCACAGTAAAAATGCTTTCGCAATACAGTAGGGGTTGCCTCGGCGTCGGAATAAGCGTCTCAGGGAAAAAAAAATACGCTTTTATCGGGAGCGCCTGGTGTTTTGTGTGTTCTAGGCAAGAGATACACGTCTGTCGATGCTAGCTTTTTTTCACGTCCGCAAATAAATATTCAAAAAATAGACCTTGGACAAGATATTTCTGAGAGCTGTTTTTCAACCATGTCTGCCCCTTTTTGAGGGACACTTTAATACCAAAGTAAATATTTACTGTTACTTAATTATCCCCTTTGCTGAACGATGAGCACAATGACTGAATAAATATTTTATGTCGCATGGAAATAACAAAAGGTCACAAAATGCGTTTATTATCTCCTTGGTTGACGTTGGTTTAAATTGTCATAACTAAAACAAGAAGCTTTACAGCGGGTTTGAACTTTTATTACGGCACGCTACTAGCGGCCTTCGCCAACCTAGAACAGCATTCAAGCCGAAATCTTTCTGTCCCCAGCTTGGTTAGCCTTGGCACACCCGGGCCGGTACGACCCCAGATGCTCTCTATGTGGGGCACCAAGAGCCACTTTCGATCAAATATTGTTTTTATGCAAAGATTTGAAGTCGCTGTCCAACTGCTGCCTCACCGGCCTGAAGTGCTGGGAGATCGCGCTCTCCAGCTTGGACCAATCCAGGCAACAGATGCTGATGGGGGACGACAGCTGTTGCGACGCGCGTCTCTCTCTCTTCTTTTTCTTCCTTTCTACTTTCTTCTTTCCGCAGGAGTCAGCGGATGGATGGATTAAACTTTAATGTCCAACTAATCAAGTGATATACGCAGCCCCCGACACGCAGGTCAGGGGGCCGATGCCGCCGCCTCAGATGCAGGCTAGGAGGTTTTGGTCCCAGCAGCTCTTCAGCCAATTGGACGAGTAGGAGCAGGAGTTCAGGGTCCGAGCTGCGCAGCAGGGCCTCCCAGGTGTCTCTATTGCCTATATTATGCGTCCACCTGGGTGGTGGTTAAAACATTTATAAATAACAATTAAATGGTTACAGAGCTGTTTGGGTTAGAGACGTATCGGTCTCCTCCCCTCACAATACTAGGTGGAGCCCCTATTCCGGGGCCCCATTGGCAAGCAACGCCACCCGTGTCCTTTGAACCAAGGCCTTTTGAGCCTTGAGGTCTTGACAGCCGAGCAGGGCCGCCTCCCAGTCCTCTCTAGTTCGATTGGGGTTGGGGGGAATGGATGGGTTTGACTGGCACGCCGAGACCATGTGGAAGGTGTCAGCCACCTCCCCACAGTACTGACACGCACCATCAAAGGATGGGTTGGAATGTTTAAGCACCGCCGGGCACAGTACTGTATTGGTAAAAATTTTGATGAGGAGGCGCTCGTCAGCGCGATCCAGTCCCTTACAAGGGGCCGGGTAGCCCCTGTGCTCCTCCTTGTAGTAATCGGTGATGTCTTTGAATGTAAGGGCCAGATTGTCTGATTGGGAGTAGGCTTCCAAGGACAAGGAGATAGCCCGGGGAGAGAGTGCGCGGACGGCCTGATCGGCTTGTTCGTTTCCCCTGAGTCCCTGGTGACCGGGTGCTCAAAGGAGATTATGCGGAGTTGGGTCTATGTATCGGCAGCTAGATTGCAGTATACGCCGGGAAAGCGGGGGAACCCATCCCAGCCTATAATTCCGACAGGCCCCTCGCGAGTCGGTGATGATGTGTTTCGAATTGGGAATACTGAGAGCCAGAGCGATAGCAATTTCCTCCGCGTGAGTTGTGCTTTAGGCTTTGAAAGTTAGCTCGTTAACCGTGTTTGTGTTGTGTACGACTGCAGCCGTATACCACCCCCCATGGTAAGGGCTGGCAACATCCACATAATACACGTGTTGCTGGTGGCCATAGTATCGCTCCAACGCTTCCGCGCGTGCCTGGCGACGACCGTTATGATCTTCTTCGGACATGTTACGGGGAAGGGGTCGGACGCGGAGGGCGCGTCTCCAGAGTTCTGGCACTCTCATCCTTTCCTCAATGTGGTAATCGTGTTTGATGCGTAGCCGGTCCAAGAGGCGGCAACCGGACGTGGTCTGTGTAAGACGCGTGTATCGGCTTATAGGTGGGCTTCTCGTAGCTCCCGGAATGTGTTCACCACGCCCAGAGCCAGAAGTCTCTGGTTTGGCGTGCTGACCGGAAGGTCGAGAGCCCGCTTGATGACTTTCCGGTGGATGGCCTCCAATTGATCCTCAACGTGTTTACGCAGGTACAACTAGGGTGTCGAGTAGAGGACTCTGCTCGTTACAAAAGCATGGGCAAGCTGCAGTGCATCCTTGCTTCGTAATCCGCCCGCTTGTTGGAGACCCGGCGGACCATACGGCCCGCCTGGTCTCCCACCATGCGAAGTTTGGCCAGAGTGGTGTCAACTCTGCGTTGATGGTGTATGAAGAGGCCAAGGACGCGGATCTCTTTGGCCTCCCGGATCGGTCCCGAGGGGAGACTGATGCGAAGCTGAGTTGTGTCTCGAGGGGATGGACGTACGTGCAGAAATTCAGATTTAGCTGGGGCGCACTGGAGTCCGCAGTAGGTCGCGTAGTCGTCGACTACGGTCGCCGCTGCCTGCAGGCAGGACTCCATGTGGCCCAGGTTACCTTGCGTGGCCCAGATTGTGATATCATCCGCGTAAAGTGCGTGATGTATCCCGGGAAGAGAAGCCAATTAGAAGGGAAGATGAAGCATGGCTAAACTGAAGAGGAGTGGAGACAAGACAGCGCCTTGAGGTGTTCCCCTCGAGCCGATGGTGTATGGCCCGTGTTTCGCATCTTGTATGCGTATATAGGCTTGGCGGTCTGTAAGGAATTGTTTTATGTAATTGAATGTTTTGTTACCACAGTTGGTGAGACTGAGGTGATCGAGGATTACTTCGTGCTTCACACTGTCAAATGCGCCTTTAAGGTCCAAGGCCAGGACCACCTTGTCATTATGGGGGCATTCGACAGGATCTAGTATGTCGGGGTGGAGCTGAAGGAGTATATCCTGAGCTGATTTTTGAGGGCGGAAACCGAACATGGTGTCGGCGAAAATGTGCTGTGCTTCGAGAAATTCGGAGAGTCTGTCGCGCACCATTGCCTCCACCAGCTTGCCGACACAAGACGTGAGAGAGATGGGGCGAAGGTTCTCCACATCAATAGGTTTGCCGGTTTTTGGGATAAAGGTGACGAGAGCCGACTTCCAATCGAGAGGGAGAGGAGTGTCTCCGTCCCAAATACTATTTATGTATTTGAGCACGACATATACTGCATCGGGAAGGTTGGCCAAAAGCTTGACCGGGAGAATAGGGGCATTCGCTCAAGTACCACATCAGTCACGTGGCTTTTCGCATTTCGAGCACTTTCTTTAAAACTGAAGAACTACGCTGAACACATAATGCAGGAAAGAATAATGACTGTTAAAGACGGAGTTCTGCCTTTATTATTGTTCTGCTTGGTTTTTAATCACACTTATTCAATTATAAACGGAAAATAACAACCTTTAGCTATTATAGGCTACAGTACTTATACAGTGCAAACGTTCGAATTCGCATCTCAGGTACCTTTCATTTTATAAATGATGGCATAGGTTACGTGGCGAAGCCAGTACAATAGACTTGTACATTACCACTTCAGTTGTGCTTAGGTGACTTTTGATTTCCAAGATCTAAGTCTAATTCTCTCGCACAACACTCTCGCTTATACGGTAAATCTGAATATCATCGGGGTTTTTTCTCAGTCCTGACACGCTCATTTGTATTGAAAGCTTGACTAGGAGTGCCACCTTAGACGGCTCCAAACCGGGTATTTTCTAAATCCCGCAATACTACACCAGTGGACCCGACATTAACGAGTAGGTGCAAATTCTAGAGGGCACTTTGGATCACTGAAGGGAATGAGGCAAAAGTCATTTTGGTGCGCTGGATCGTAACCCTCCACTGCGGCACCTCTATCCCCTTCCTTCTTTGCCTCCCATCTTCCAAACTTCCTTTACGGCATGGTACATGTGTACGCGAAGAATTGTGAAAGGTACTGCGCCCTTTCTATCCTGTAAGTGAATTTTAAACGCCGCTGATGCCTGTTGTACAAACGCCAAGTCTTGGCCGACCCCTAGATGTGGGCCTTCGGCCCCTTGACTGTTTTAATAAATGTTTACCAACCAAACCCTCCTAGACATCTGTGTGCACTGTTTACGGTGTGGAGCGGCGTTCTAAGAAGCAGCAAATGAGAAGCGCCACGGACGCCTGGGTTGGACGCCCAGCGAGGTCAGCTTAGTATATATGCATGAATCGCACAGCGACGTCATTACTTGTAGGGACGGCACATCGCGCGCCCTTTGTCGAACAGAACCAGCATTTCATTGAGCGCATAAAAGTTCACCGGTGTTCTACAATTCGTTTACAGGAAAGGAAAGGCGCGGTATCTTTCACTCGCGGAATACCGCTATCATCCTCGCGGTAGACAAGGGGAATCATGAAGTGGGTTTCACAATCCGGGGCATGGCGTGGTTGTTGTTATTCTTTTTGTGGCTGTAGGACGAAAGAAAAGAAAATCCGCGGGCCTGTTACTGGCTCTGTACCTTAGCCACCTAATAATAATAATTAGTTCACAGTAAAACAAAGGCGCAGTAACTGTCACACGTTTTTTTGTGGACACCTGAACCACGCCGCAAAGGAGGAGAGTAAGGTGGGAGTTGAAGTGGAAAAAGAGTAAGAGGAGCCGTAGTGGAGAGCAACGGAGTAATTCTACCTGCGGATCTATATCATGCGCTGACATCGCACAGCCCACGTACGCCTCTTCGTTTCGCCTCCATCGAAACGCAGCCGCCGAGGTCGGGTTCGAACCCGGGTACTCCGGCACAGTAGTCGGGCGTCTTACCACTGCACCATCCCGGCGGGGCAGCTGATTGATTGATTTATGGGAAGGGAAAGGCTCGGTAACTGTCTCATTTGTTTTATGTGGACACCTCAACCACGCCACAAGGGAAGGGAGGAAGGTAGGCGTGAAGGTGGAAAGAAAGAAAGAGGAGCCATAGTGGAGGGCTGCAGAGTAATTTCGACCACCTGGGAATCTTTACCTTGCGCTGACATCGCACAGCACACGGACGCCTCTTCGTTTCGCCTGCATTGAAACGCAGCCGCCGAGGTCGGGTTCGAACCCGGGTACTCCGGCACAGTAGTCAGGCGTCTTACCACTGCACCAGCCCGGCGGGGCATCGCGGGTTGTCGAGTACCTTAGGTGAAGTCGTGCCGATAAAAACAGCTCTCTTCAATTCCGGTTCTCTTTTCTTCGTGGTAAAATTCCTTGATACAATATGTCACATGCTCCGCAGTTTCGGGCCTTAAGATCTTTCATGATTGTCGTATGCGGGACCTCGTAAAATGCACTCTTATACAGCGTACGAGGATGAAGTTATCTGCCTTGTGGTAATCATCTTAGTAATTCTCCCTACGAAGTAGAAAAGCGTTCTGAGGTCAGGGTCAGGTAGAAATCCCGATTATAATTTGATGTAACATCTCATCATTGTAAGGTTCATTTTGGGAGCCAGTCCGGACAATTACCCGCAAAGCAGTTAAAAGTAATTCATCATGTATTTGGACGTATGCCATCAAGGTCAGCGCTTTTCCCTCATTTGGCTGAGAGTGATGATATCTGCGTGGCACTCGTCCCCCGGTTCCTCTACTTTATCCTTAAGATCTTAATTGAGATAGTCAATGGAAGGACATGTTTAGGATGTTCGCAGATCAGCAATGGCAGCTTATCGGTATGGCTGAAGTGGAAAGTAAGTAAGGCTTGCATCTTACCGGTACGCCGGGACGGGATTATTTGGCCATTTTCTCTGCCTTCGTATTTCTCAACTGTACCTGAAAGAAGGTAAATGTGAAAGCCTTCTAGGAACAGAATTAGGAGAACGTGTTCAATGTACCGAAATTCTGCCGCTGGTAAGTGTCTTACTATAGTATAAGAAATATTCGAAATAACAAATAGAAATCATCCTGTTCAAAAGGTGGCCCGAAACCCCCCCAAAAAAACAATGGATATTGAAAGTAAAGCCTAGTAAATCGAATATATTGTATGATTTTCGAAAACTGAATTGCCACGAGATTTAAACAGACTGCAACATATCTTTCTTCAACTTGTGTGTCTAAAACGAGACCCTTATCGAACAGGCACGCCACACTTTCTCCGTTAGCATATGCCTAAAGAAGGGTCCATGCTGGAAAAATGTCCATTGTTGTGGTCGCATTTACATTCCTCATGGCTTGCCTTTAGAATTTGACGACGTGAAAGGGTTAAGGGAGGTTCAGTGAACCCTGCCCGGATGGCTGCACTTGGGACCCATATATCATGCGTAACTGGCCTCTTGATGTGTTCAGTAAGGTTGTTTTGTATTCTAATCCGTCATCAACAGCAAAAGGTGACTTCCCTATTGGTACAACGTGGGAGACATGTAGGTAATAGGTTAATTTTTGTTGTGGCCCTAGGTATAGACTAGTTTCGCTTTTATTAACAGTTGTGATTTTAATTACAAACGTGCCTTCGTAGCTTCAATGTATAGCTCTTGAAGTCGCACGCATCCTTTGTTCAAAACCATGGTCGAGAGCGCTGCACTTTGAGAGTGCAAGAGCAGGAAAACGTGTTTAATGTACATTTTTACCGCACTTCATTTAATTGTCGTAAAAGATGACCATGCAAGATACAAGCGCAATATTCCTACAAAAATATAATCGGCTGCTTCATTAGCCTTTCCAGAGAATATGCTTATGCCTGAAATACATCCTAAAGTTTGCAGAATATGCATATTGTAGTTAACCTTCCAGTAGAGAGCAGTCGAATTGACACCTCGTTAACGCTTAAGAGGCAATCAATATCATGTGCTCCTTGTGATAGTATGGAGTGCTATTGTTTGCCTTTTTGATGTCTCCATTGTCCTATTAAAGAAGTAGTTTTATTTTGTATTTTTGTTTTGCAACGGGGCTCGCCGCTGTCAGTTTGTGCAGCTGCATTAGCACAGGACGTCCGTAAAGATGCGCAGGGCCGACATCGCAAACAAAGGAGCTCTATGAGCCACTGAGTGAGTTGCAACGCTCAGCGCTTGCAAGATAACAAACATCGCGACGCTAACTCAGAAACGAAATGCCAGCATAACTAGAACACCAATAGATTAAATAAAAAAGATTCTTGCTATCTTCCTCCTCTTCACGTTCATTGAGAAATGGACGGACAGAGAGAGAGAGAGAGAGCAACTACTGCGGCAGCTATGCGGCCGCTCCGCCTCCTCAATGCTGAGCCGCGCGACGCGCGCGTCGTCACCTTCTCTTTTTCCACTTCAAGTTCACGAGGAAAGAGAGCGAGCGGCTTCGGACAGACATCGGCGAAATCCGTGAATGCGGCTAGTAGTGGTACGCACTAAAAGTAAACGACGCACCTAATGCGTTATTCACGGGCGTTGGGATCCCTCTCTAAGCAAGAGCGACTGTGCTCACGTCGCGCCTTCCAGAGGCTGCTGGGCTTCACAGGTTCCGGCTTGCCGCCGCCGGCCGCCGTACCTGGACAGGGGGAGGTCTCAGCCGGTCGGCACTCGGGAGCCTACATCTAATGCCCCGCGCCCGACTTAGGGTGGTGACATCTCATGCCAGGGTTGCTTATTTTGGCCAAACGCGACTGTCAAGCTTGGTGGGTCGCCATTTTGATCCCCAGCCTACGAGTGGCACGCTTTGTATATTTAGAACCAGGCGTGTATAAAATGAGAATTCGGCCGTATTAACTGATTAGGAACCTTATGTGTCTTTTTTTTTGAGGATCACAGCTTTGTAATTAAATCAAAATGGCGTTTCTTAGCTGGAAATATCGTTTTCCGACGTATTGTTTTAATGCCTAGCGTTACTTGGTTGATAAGCATCGTGTGCAGAACGTGTACAGAATGTCCGCAGTAACTACGTTTTATTTTAGATACAATACCGCGCCTCTTATATCAATGAAAAACATACCGAGTATAATCGCACTAACACTGTTGCAATTACTAACTATTCAGTAAATAATTAATTAAATGCGAACAAAAATCAGTTCTACGCTGCGACATCAAGTCACATATTGTTGGATATCTTAACATGTAGGCTTCCTAGTCGGCACGAACGCTCTCCGAGGGACCCCGAGAGGGTAAAGCGCCGCGGGGTGCGAGCAGATAAGGCCCACCCCACCCGGGCCCTTTGTATTCGGCCCTTTTTTGGTGGGCCCTTTCCCTTTCGGGCGAGTTTATTTTATTTTGCGTGCTGTTTTTTGTTTACTGAATTAATGTTTCTCTAAGTGGCACTGAAACGTTAGTGGGTTAGAAACGGCTTTCTTGTTTACTCCATTCCTGTCCTGCTGCTTGATGCTTGAAACAGTCGATGTTTTTCTTCGGCATTTCTTCATCACCCGTGTGAATGGCCGAGTTCGGGAGCGGGGAGTTTGCCCATCCCGTGACGTCGTGCATTTCCTTTCTATATCCATCCTCGTCGGAATTCCCCTGTGAATATTGCTTAAGATGTTTAGCCAAGTTCTATATGTGAAATGTGAATGACGTTTATAATGTACGTATGTTTTTTTATTCAAATTGGTGAGGTGAATTTATTTTAATATCTGTGTCCGGGTGCCTGATAGCCCCTCAGAAAAAAACATAGAAATCAATTTTAATTTTATCTGGAAACTGGTTTACTTTCCTCACAATATAGGGAACATAAATGTTGAGTGGTGTCAAAGGAGCCATGAAATTGAAATTAACCACACTAGTATATTATTGTTTTATTGCAGGCCTTTTCGAAACATATAATGCTGGTTTTAGCTTGGATTCTACTTTTACCTTCATAGGACCTCATAAAAAAAAATCCGGTCATACAGCGACTATCGCTTTTGCATTGAGCAACTGAGTTCTGATATTTCGCAGGGAGACATTTTTGTTCCTATGTTCTTAATACAAAGCAGCTCTTTGCTACTTATCAACCCTAAAGTAATACAAAATGTAAATAACCTTTATGATCGCCTCTTCTCCTGTGTTCCTTGATAAGAATAATCGGCGAAGCTTATGCGTTGGCTGCAGAGAAAGCACAGGACGCTCCAAACATTGTTGACCTTCTCATTAGAGGGGATAAGAAATCATCATTTATCACACAGCTGCAAGCAATGATATGACAGTTTTTTGTTTCTTTGAATACTTTACAGTTCTGATTGCAACATATAAGTACAAGCGGCCATGAGGTAATGAAGAAGGAAGCCATCAAAGCTGCTAATTACCGCACTCATGGTCGCACCTCACTGATGCGAAAGAAAATTAGCTCTTAGTTACATATTCCTATCAGCAGCGAGTGAAGGGAACTCGTCATCATTAGGTCTGAAAGTTAATTTGCATTTTTTGCATAATGAATTATGCGCATTTTTTCCCCAGTGCCTTTCTAGAATCTATTGCTATGATTAAGTAGACAATATGGCTTTTTGGCACCATTTTTGAGCGGTAAATTCCTCTCTGAAGGATGATTATAGTAACGGCTCTTTCTTCGAGTTTATATTTTTCGCTCATGCTTCGCGTACGAAGGTGCAGATAAATTTGATAATTTACAGTACTCTGTTGCAGCGTTGGCTCTTAAAATCGTATTGACTGTTGTTTTTCTCACCGTCAGAATGAATTATATTCTTGGAAGGTACAGAAAATGCCAGGTATTCTTAGAACATAAAGACGACGTTAAAGCGAAAAACAAAAATAATGGATGTGCAGCTGCTCTTTATTGTCAAGAGAGAATATTGACGAGGCTTTCTCTATCTTGATTCCCCAT
Source organism: Amblyomma maculatum (assembly GCF_055883805.1). Classification (NCBI taxonomy): domain Eukaryota; kingdom Metazoa; phylum Arthropoda; class Arachnida; order Ixodida; family Ixodidae; genus Amblyomma; species Amblyomma maculatum. Next base: position 109,321,024 of record NC_139347.1, on the reverse strand, counting down.
TAGCATAGAACACGATATATAAGAATTAAGTGTGATCTGCCGTTTTAATTTAACCTTTGTTACTATATAGTTATGAAGGGTCTCATTTATATTTAGAAAGACTTTTCAATAAGGAAGGGCTTTCATATCATTTGGCGGTCGCCATTATTCGATTCTATGCTGAGGTAGGGCTTTTCGGGTTTTACTTCTTGAAAATGGTGTAGCTTTTGTTGTGGTTTGAAGTTCTGGACTCTAGTTTTGATCCTCCTCTCCGAATAGTATATTCAATGCTAAAGTTACATTTCGAGGTGAAGTGTGTAAATAGTCCTGAGAAGCGAATATTGACGTAAAAGTTTTCTACTTCTTTTTGTACATGCAGCTCAAATGACACAAGTAGAAGCTTAACGATGAAATGAAATGTTTAGTGCCCCACAACATAAAAATATTCGTAATCCGTCTAGAATTCATATTTGCTGAAGCAATTTTTATAGTGCGAGCAAATATTGATGGTGGCTCAACTCTCTTAAGCCTGGATATGCGTACCGAAAGCTACCCAACGGGTTGCTCACAAAGTTTGACTAGAACGTTCCCATCGCCGATTCACTGGCTGAAAAATGTGTGGTGTGATCGGCGATTCGACTCGTCTCTTTGGTGTCTTCCGAATCTTCTTGTTCTGTTTGATGGTCTCCTTCTCCCTTCTCTCTCTCTCTTCCGGTCTTGTTCCTTTTCTTTTCTACTTCTGTCTTTTCGCTCACCTTGGCACCTTACGAATAATCTTGCTCCGTTTGACCAGCTTCTTCTTTTGCGTCTTCTTCTGTAGCTCGGAGCAAGTAGTTGCCATGGTTATGTAGTAGCCAGCGGCGGTTGCCAGAAATGCAACCCTTATTAGCCTTTACTTTCTCTACACAGTTTGAATCACCGCAAGCTTTGAGACCGAAAAAGAAGAGAAAGTTGCATTGCAATAATTTGCATTTCAACGCCTTGCATCTTCTGCATTAAACCAGTGGACAACGCCTGTTATATGTTCTGCATTCTCTTGAAGCTGCTGTTTAGCCAATGTGGGATCCACAACATCACAGATTATAGCTCTTTATATGCGGCGTCGTATTCTCAGCTTTTATTATTGTTCTAAAGCTGTCAATCTCCTTGCATGCAGTGGAGATGATACTTTACTGACAGACGGCCTTCAGCCAGAGAAAAGTTCGTGTATGTGGCGTTAGGCTAGCCTCCATTGCTTCGCTATTGGAGTGAACTTACATTTCTGCTACAGCATGCCTAGGTTTGCAGATCATCATCATTATCATCATCATCAGCCTGATTATAACCACTGCAGGGCGAAGGCTTCTCCCATATTTTTATACTTAACCCGGTTCTGTGCTAGCTGCATCCATTTGACCCCTGCGAACGTCTTAATCTCATCCGCCCACCTAACTTTCTGCCGCCCCCTGCTACGCTTTCCTTCCCTTGGAATCCAGTTTGTTACCCTCAGCGACCATCGGTTATCCTCTCTTCGCACTACATGTCCTGCCCATGTCCATTTCTTCTTCTTAATTTCCACTAGAATGTCGGTAACTTGAGTCATTTCTCTTACCCACTCTGCACGCTTTCTATCTCTTAATGTTACCCCTACTTTTTTTCGTTCCATAGCCCTCTGGGTTGTCCTCAACTTAAGTAGAACTCTCTTGGTTAGCCTCCACGTTTCAGCCCCATAGGTGAGTACAGACAAGATGCAACTGTTGTATACTTTCCTCATGAGCGATACCGGTAAGCTGCTAGTCATAATCTGCGAGTGCTTGCCAAATGCGCTCCATCCCAATCTTATTCTTCTTGTTATTTCCTTTTCATGATCCGGATCTGCGGTTACTACCTGTCCTAAGTAGACATATTCGCCTACTACTAGTATTTCGCTACTTAATGTAAACTGCTGTTCATTCCCGAGGCTCTTGAACATTACCTTCAGTTCAGTTCAGGCGTTCAGTCGTGTCCGACTCTTCGTGACCCTATGGACCATGTCACGCCACGCTTTCCGGTCTCTCACTCTCTTCTTAACATCACATAGCTTCATCTGCAATGCCTCGAGAATGCCATCTAACCATCGCGTTCGCTGCCTACCCCTTCTTCGGCGACCCTCAACCTTTGCCAACATCAAATCTTTCTCCAGCAACTCCTCTCTTCTCATCAGATGACCAAAGTAGCTGAGCTTTAACTTTAGAATTTGACCCTCCAATGAGCAGTCAGGGTTTATGGTCGACAATATCGACTCATTTGATCTTCTGGCAGTCCATGGAACTCTTAAGAGTCTTCGCCAGCACCACAATTCAAACGCGTAAATTCTTCGGCGGTCAGCCTTTTTCACAGTCCAACTCTCGCATCCATACATCACAACTGGAAAGACCATAGAACGGGTTATACGGATCTTGGTTGGCAGACTAATGTCTCTGCTCTTTACTAGGCGGTCAAGGTTAACCATTGCTCTCTTTCCCAGAAGCAGGCGTCTCCTAATTTCATGGCTGCAGTCTCCTTCCGAGGTAATCTTGGCGCCCAAGAACAGAAAATCTGTCACAGCTTCCACTTCTTGTCCATTGATGCTCCAGGACTTGATAGGGCAAGACGCCATGATCTTCGTCTTTTAATGTTCAGTTTAAGCCCAAACTTCTCACTCTCTTCTTGTACGCGCATCAGAAGTCTCTTGAGTTCCACTTCACTTTCTGCCATTAAAGTGGTATCATCCGCATATCTAAGGTTGTTGATACGTTTTCCAGCAATCTTCACTCCAGCTGAAGACTCGTCCAGACCAGCCTTCCTCATAATGCACTCTACATATAGGTTAAATAGGCAGGGCGACAGTATGCAGCCTTGCCTCACCCCTTTCTCAATCGGAAACCAATCAGTAAGACCATGCCCAGTTCTGACTGTGGCCTCTTGCCCTTCATAAAGGTTCCTGAGGAGACAGATGAGGTGAATTGTAACTCCCATCTCTTGGAGAGCTTGCCACAATCTGCGGTGATCTACGCAGTCAAACGCTTTCGCATAATCAATAAAGCAGAAGTAAATGGGTTTCTGGAACTCTTCCTTTTTCCATGATCCAGCGAAGGGTGGCAATTTGGTCTCTAGTTCCTCTGCCCTTGCGAAACCCAGCTTGCACGTCCGGAAGCTCCCGATCCACATACTGCTGCAGCCTACCTTGCAGGATTTTTAACATCACCTTGCTAGCATGCGAAATAAGCGCGATCGTGCGGTAGTTGGAACAATCTTTGGCACTGCCTTTCTTTGGAATGGGGATGTAAACTGACCTCCTCCAATCCTGTGGCCACTGGGGGGTTGTCCAAATCTTTTGACATAATGTATGCAGTGTGTTAACAGCGTCGTGGTTGAGGTTTTGAAGCAACTCAGCTGGAATACCATCAATTCCGCTAGCTTTGTTCTTAGCAAGGCTGGCTAAGGCCCATTCAACTTCACTCTTCAGGATGCCCGGCTCGAGATCGGTAATCACAACCGTCCTATGTTGGGTTTGCACATCCGGGCCCTTCTTGTACAGTTCTTCTGTGTATTCCTGCCACCTCTTCTTTATCTCTGAGGCTTCAGTGAGGTCCTTGCCTCGTTTGTCCTTTATCACGCCCAGCTTAGCACAGATGCTTCCTTTGATATCTTTGATTGTCTTATACAGAGCTCTTGTGTTCCTTAATTGGCTGTTGTCCTCAACTGCTTGACACTGTATGTTCAGGAAGGCATTCTTATCTCTCCTTGCTATTTTCTGAAAATCCGCATTGAGAACCTTGTATCTTTCTCTTTCCCCCATACCTTTTGCCATCCTCCTTTCCTCAGCTATTTGCAAAGCCTCTTCAGATAACCAGTTTGCTTTTTTGCATTTCTTTTGCTTTGGAACTACCTTAGTAGCAACTTCTTGTATTATATCACGAACATTAGTCCACATCTCTTCGGGCTCTTTGTCTTCTAGATCTAATTCTTGAAATCGATTCCTCACTTCCACAGCATATTCTAATGGAATCTGATCCAGATCATACCTGAAAGGCCTTCTAGTTTTCTGCGTTTTCCTCAATCGAAGCTTAATTTTGGCAACAAGAAGCTGATGATCGGTGCCACAATCGGCCCCAGGCCTTGTTTTTACTGCTTGTATAGCGCTTCTCCATCTCTGCCGGCAAATAATATAATCGATCTGATTCCTGTACAGACCGTCCGGTGAAAACCATGTGTACAGGCGCCTCTTGTGCTGTTAAAAATGAGTATTCGCTATGGTCAGGTTGTTTTCTTGACTGAACTCTACTAGCCTCTGCCCAGCTTCATTTGGCTCACCAAGACCGAACTTGCCTGTAATTCCGGATATTTCTTCACTCCCGACCTTAGCATTCCAGTCTCATATGAGAAAAACGACGTCTGATGATGGGGTGCGGTCTAAAAGGCATTGTAGGTCCGCATAAAATCTCTCAACGTCAGCTTCTTCAGCAGTAGTGGTCGGTGCATAGACTTGGATAACTGTTATGTTGAAAGGGTGACCTTGGATCCGAAGTAAAATCATTCGGTCGTTTTTGGGGTTGTACCCTAGCACTGCTTTGCCCATTCTTCTGTTTACTAAGAGCGACCCCATTCCTTCTCTTGGATTCGTGCCCACAATAAAAGACATAATGGTCGCCGGAGTTAAATTCTCCCTTTCCGGTCCACTTGAGCTCGCTGATACCCAAGATATCAATGTTCAATCTGTCCATTTCGCGCTTGACGATATCCAGTTTACCTTGCGTCATAGATCTTACATTCCATGTTGCTATGTAATATATCTCCTTGCAACATCGGACTTTCCGGTCGCTTCCCGACACATCCACAGCTGAGCGTCCTTTTGGCTTTAGCCAGCCGCTTCATTCGTCCTGGAGCTATTAGGAATCGCCCTTTGTTCATCCCCAGTAACATGTGGGACGCCTTCCAACCTGGGGGGCTCATCTTCCGGCGCCATATCGATAAGGGTTTTCTTGGCAGGAAATACTGGAGTGGGTTGCCATTACCTTCTCCAGTGAACCACATTTTGTCAGAACTCTCTGCCGTGACCTGTCTATCTTGGGTGGCCCTACACAGCAGAGCTCACGACTTCATCGAGTTTCGCAAGCCCCTCCGCCACGACAAGGCAGTGATCCATGAAGGGGAAACATTACCTTAGTCTTCTGCATATTGATTTTCAAGCCTGCCTTTCTACTTTTCCTGTCTTGGTCATCAATCATAATTTGCAGCTCATGCCCCGAGTTGCTTAGCAAGGCAATTTCATCAGCAAATCGCGGATTACTGAGGTATTCTCCATCTACCCTTATCCCTAACTGCTTCCATTCCAAGTCTCTGAATACTTCCTCTAAAAAAGCTGTGAATAGCACTGGGGAGATTGTGTCTCCTTGCCTAACACCTTTCTTTATGGGAATTTTGTTACTTTCTTTATGCAGAACTATGGTTGCTGTGCAGCCACTATATATATCTTCCAGCACTTTCACGTAAGGCTCGTCAACCCCCTGATTTCGCAATGCCTGCATCACCGCCGAGGTTTCAACTGAGTCAAATGCTTTTTCGTAATCAATGAATGCTATGTATAAGGGCTGGCTATATTCCGAGCATTTTTCTATCACCTGATTGATGGTATGGATATGATCGATAGTAGAGTACCGTTTCTGAAACCCTGCTTGATCCTTTGCTTGATTGCAGTCTAAGGTTGTCCTGATTCTATTAACGATTACCTTAGTAAATACCTTATACTTAACAGACAGTAAGCTGATTGGTCTGTAGTTTCTAAGGTCCTTAAAGTCCCCTCTTTTGTGAATGAGGATGATGCTTGCATTCTTCCATGGTTCCGGTACCGTTGATGACAACAGGCACTGCGTATACAGGGTGGCCAGTTTTTCTACCACGATATCCCCCCCCCCCCCCCCGTCCTTCAGCAAATCTGTAGTTATCTGATCCTCTCCAGCTGATTTCCCCCTTTTCATAGTTTCTAGTGCTTTCTTGACCTCGTCCTTCGTCACTGGTGGAACGTCTGACTGTTTTTCCCTACCGCCAATCTCATTACGGTCCTGACTACTTTGGCTACTGTAGAGATCTGTATAAAACTCCTCGGCTACTTTGACTATCTTTTCCATATTAGTGATGACGTTGCCCGCCTTGTCCCTTATCGCATACAACTGGTTTTTGCCTATGCCCAATTTCTTCTTTACCGCTTTAAGGCTTCCCCCGTTCTTTAAAGTATGCTCAATTTTCTCCATGTTATACTTCCTTATATCGGCCACCTTGCGCTTATTGATTAGCTTTGATATCTCGGCCAATTCGATCTGGTCTGTTGGATTGTAAGCTTTTTATACTCTGGCGTTTCTTAATCAAATCTTTCGTCTCCGTAGACAGCTTACCGGTATCCTGTCTAACTATCCTACCGCCTACTTCTACCGCGCACTCAGTAATGATATCTCTGAAATTATTGTTCCTTGCCTATAGGGTAATGTCGCCATCCTCAGTTAGAGCTGAAAACCTATTCTGTAGCGAGATCCTGAACTCTTCTGCCCTCTCCCTCACCGCTAATTCGTTGATGGGTTTCTTTCTTACTAATCTGTTGCGTTCCTTCTTCAGATTTAGGCTAATTCGGGACCTCACTATCCTGTGGTCACTGCATCGCACTTTCCCGATTACCTCTACATCTTGCATAATGGCGGGGGTTGAAAACATTATGAAGTCGATTTCATATTTAGTCTCTCCGTTAGGACTCTTCCATGTTCATTTCCGGTTCTTCCGTTTGCTGAAGAAGGTATTCATGATTCGTAAGTTATTGCGCTCTGCAAACTCAACTAGTAACTCCCCCCTGCTATTCCTAGAACCAATGCAATAATCACCTACTGCCTTGTCTCCTGCCTGTTTTTTCTCTACCTTGGCATTGAAGTCGCCCATTAGTACAGTATACTGTGTCTTTACTTTTCTCATTGCCGATTCTACATCTTCATAGAAGCTTTCAACTGCCTGGTCATCATAACTACATGTAGGTGCATAGGCCTCTACAACCTTCAGTTTATACCGCTTATTAATCCTAATTGCGATGCCTGCAACCCTCTCATTAATACTATAGAATTCATCTATATTAGCCACTATATACTTATTGACAAGGAAGCCTACTCCCAGTTGTCGCCTCTCTGGTAAACCTCGATAACACAGTACATACCCATCTTTCAGTACAGTATATGCCTCATTCGGCCTCCTAACCTCACTATAAGCCCTATGAAATCCCATTTCATGCCCTCTAGTTCCTCTAACAGCACTGCTAAACTAACTTCACTAGCTAGGGTTCTAGCATTAAACGTTGCCAGGGTCAGTTTCCAATGGCGGCCTGTCCAGCGGAGCCAGGCTTTCTTAGCACCCCCTGCTGCGTCACAGGTCTGACCGCCGGCGTGGTCAGTTGTTCCGCAGCCGCTGGTGACTGAGGGCCGGGGTTTTATGGAGCTTATCATAGGAGGTTGCGGCCAATTACTGCACCAGGGTAGCCAGCTCCTGTTCTAGTGAGGGAGTGCGTTGCCGGTGGTGTTCACCGGCTTCAGGTCGCACCTCAAACCTGTTGGCAGATCAGTGACCTCTAACTCAAAACAAGGAGACTGAACATGAATATATGATCTCACCACGTTCCAGGTTCTAGCGCGTTTTGAGGATTCTTCTACCACCCACTTCATTTATTAGTCAATAGAAAGCTATGACGACAGCATGCCGGAAAAAAATCCCTTTTCCTTTGTAAGCGGTATCATATAAAAATGCATATGGAGCATTTTTTCGGTGTTTTCCTTTATACCGTTACGTCCGATCAGTATTTGAATCAAACTTTTCTCTGTATAACACTAATAATTTGAGTACAAAAGATTACGTTATTGAGTCCCTCGAGTGTTCTGGGGTAGGAACATTCAGAGCAAACTGTATAGTATTCTCTGGCAGCCACTCGGCAGCAGCCAGGGTGTTATTACGTCTACGGAGGGACATGAACGGCCATATCGGCGATCTGTATGGATACACGGGTTATAACGGGAAGCTATTTTTCAAGATCGCTGCGAGCGATACAACGTATTTATTGTAAATAGAGACAAAAAATGTGAGGGACAAATCATGTGGGTATTCCGGAACAGGCAAACTGACTACTGCTTAATATCGCAGAGAATTAATAGTAAACTTTAGGCCTTAGTTCTAGTGCAGTTTAGTAGGGTCTGATGATTTTAAACGACTCAATTGATCAGGGTCTTAAAATACAAGGCCATGAATTACCCAGAATGGCAAAATATAGATATCTTGAGGTATGTGTAAACGAAAGATTGACATACATTGAAAAGCATGTGCAATCAATTAGGGCAGGGCGAAGAGATGCCAGGGTAATGAAGCATAGGGCGTCTTAGAGATGCAACAGGTATTAGGTGCTGAGGGGCATATGGAAAGGAATTATGGAGCCCAAACATGTCGCAAAACGTTAACATCATAGCCCGCAATAGAACGTATATATAGTCTTTGGACGAAAAATAAAGTTTTATATATAAAATAAAGAATTCGCTTTAGAAACAATGTTATCCAACGTGCTGAGTTTAAAATTTTTCTCGGAGTTACAATTAACGAAAGCTTGCTCTTGAAGCATCACTTTATTTCTGTACGTCTACACGTGACAAGTTGTATGAGCATTGCAAATAAACTTGTATCCATTTTACAACTTTGTTTAAAAGAACACTATTATGTACTTGTATAGTCCCGTCTTAGATATACTATCTACTAGTATGAGGCAGAACATCTGACATCAACTAACAAGCACTCTTCCTATCACAAAAAAAAAGATAACAATTGCAATCATTAGTGACATTCTGTATCTTCAGACCACTCTCGCACACTGGGGCAGCTTCGGGATAATAAACATTTATAAACAACACAAACGGCGGCAGACCGCTCATGTTCACCACTTTTTTGCAAGCACACCGTTTAACACCTCCTTCATACAGAGAAGAAAATACATTCTAGCTGAGAACCCGCGCTGCCATGCAACCCAGAATAAAAACACATTATGAATATTGAGCTACACTCCACCAATTAATTGTTAATTTAAATTGAATTACATATATTAAAAACTTAATAGATAAGTAACCTAGTCAGTAGCTATTTAGGAAAAAAGTGACACAAATGCAGTTTGTCGATTGTTGGTCCTCATTCATTGAAATTTTTGCTTACTACAGATAAACGAAATTTTTATTTTGCACTTTACATTCTAAAGCATATATATGGAAATTTTTCAATTCTACATTTGCGCATGCTAATTGCGCTTGTTTAGGTAACTTGGTACCAATGTCATAGGCTGTGCTTCTGCACCAAATGCATAAGAAGGGGTGGATATTGTCACGCTTACTGCGCCCAGGTAAACAGTTAACAGAGCCTTTCATCGTAACACCTTATAAACAACAGTGGAGAAATGGCTAGTAAATACACTTTTATGTTCTAAAAGACGTGTTAAACTGGGTTTGTACCGTCCTCAGCATAAATACGCGAAAAATAAAGAGAGCTTGCAATGTGCTTCATGGCACCAAGGAAAAAGGGAAAGCATTTTGCGCCTTACAATATGAAGACCAAGCAATCCGAAGGAGCTTTGTTCCTGTCCACTATAAATGAGAGAACCATGTTTTTCTACCCTTGTCACGTATTTATGTTAAAGATTAACATCGGCCTCGGTCGGCAAAAAATTTCAACTTCGAGGACAAGTTTAGTGGCGTGCATCACAGCTTTGTACTTCTCTTGTCGCTGTAGCTTTACAGCCACTATTGTAAAAAAAACTCCGGTGTCCGCATTGTCGGCTGCACGTTCAATCATCGTGGGCAAGAAATCACGGGCACACTAGGATATCTGTACGGTCCAACACTTTTTGCTTGGTTGCTTGTGTCACCGAACCATATGTCATGGCCGAATTGTCAGAAGCTACCCCCTCGGGTAGCTTCATAGCGGTGACAGAATGAGACAAAAATCAGAGTTGTCAGACTCCTTGCATCCTCAAATACCCTGGCATTAGGCAACACCGTCACATTCGTGTGAGTTAGTTAAAGTGACTTTATGTCGAGTGGTCTTTCACGTAAGGCGGTAGGTAAATAGTATGTATGAAATACGAAAGGTGCAAATAAAACGCTAGCGAATAACAAATTGCATGTACGCGAACGACGATGCACAAAAGTAGCCGTAAACCGATAAAAGCTTTTCGTCCATCCTTAAATAGGAAGCTTATCTACACCTAACTTCTATAGGTGCACCTAATCTTCCGTCATTGTAATTTTCAGGCACGTCTTGCGGCGTCTAGGCACCATGTTGTGTGCCCAAATTCAGTGATATCTGTGCGTCCAGGCAAAACTATAATTACTTGAACGTATGCTGTATATCAAGGGCTTCCTTCTGACTGCCTATATTGTTTTACTCAATTTTTCCATTCAGTAGTTTCATTGAACTACAGGGCTTTCTTTCAAATGCATTTGCAGCAGCTTCATTTAATTTAATAGGGTGGGCGGAACTTAAGCTCCTGTCTTTAAGGGCACTACACGATAAAGTTAACGGCTCCCGTTGTGGCTTTCTTGTGGGTCTTTACCAGGTTATCCCTTACATTTTGCCTCCAATATTTCACACATTATAATCAAAATAATGCTCTTACCTACCTTATTATCAAGATGCCAGTCATCCAATTTCTTACAATGCGCATCTAATATTTCACACTTTATTATAAAAATAATGCTCTAACCTACGTTATTATCAACATGCTGCTCGCAAGCATCCATTCGACATAGGTGTACAGCCCCCCCTTTTGCCAAACCGTACGAACGTGCCTACGCGCCCTGTAGAGCTCCGAATTGATGTGCGAGAGCCCTGGAAGGTTGACTCCTATACCGCAATTCCGCCTCAAATTATATACCCGGGTTCGAAACAACTGCCAGATTTGTGACAGCATTTGGTAAAGTGACTGATCGATTAATCGGTGCTCGATGGAATCACCCACCGGTTACCACCTGCCAGAACCATGACTGTTATTTTTCACTCACAGCTTCTGCACAGTGAAACCTTGTATGAGGAATTTTTCAAAATAAAGCCTTTTTACAGTTTCGCTTAAATTTAGACACAAAAGTGTACCCCAAGCTGTAAGTAGGAAAAGGTCAGCGAAAAATCAGAACCGAGAAATATGAGATATGAGATATATAAGGATATAGAGGGAAGTAGATAATGAGAATTATGAGAAGCTCAGCATTAGAGATATTATTTATTTGCTAAAGTAAAACTGCATTCGATAAATTAACTAGTATGGAAACCTTTCATCTGTGCTTGCTTAATTTCAAAAATCACCATATTTCTTTTGCCCTGAATCACAAATATCAAGCGGAAATAATGAAGATACTGATGCTACTCATATCCGAATATTCGGCGTGACATGGATATACTAGCAGGACACTCGGGAACATGGAGCATTCGGCAAAGCTGCGCGAGCTCAGCCCAGAGGGAGTCATCATACAAGCATATCCTAATAAACGGTGCTGGAACGCCGGATTTAGCGCGGCGACGGTGGGATCAAATGGTAAACGGTCGAGCATGCAGCTTATAGTGCTCTCCATTCCGGAGAGGCCCCAGTTTGACGCTTCACGACGACCGCTCCCTCCCGCTGTCCTCTCTTCATTCATGAGGAACCATCGCACCATTTGCCCACTCTCCTGTTATTCCCTATCCTCGGCAAGGAGGTTAGACCGAGTTGAGACTTACGCCACAGGGAGCGAGAGCTGACGGTGCGGAAGTGCAAGCTGTAGGTTAAGTAAAAACCACGCTAAAACAAAACCCTGCTTCTGCCGAGCACCCCCCATTCCAAAAAAAATCAGAGCAAACACACGCACCCATACACACATACAGAAATGCATGTGTCGCAAAAGACACGTAGGCATGCCGGTATGCCAGTCATCCTACGTACATCTGCAAAAGAAGAACGATTCTGAGGGCTGAAGTAATAATATACAAAAACGAGCTAGCTGGCATACATGGCAGTAAGTGAATTACAGTAATGTAATGTAATGAATTACTTTTCTGGTCTGGTAGTTAGAAGTGTAATGAATTACTTTATGGCAGTAATTTTGGTGCAAAAGCAAATAATTGCTTTCGCAATTACTTTTACTAAAGTGTACAATTTCTGTTTCGATAGACGAATCTGATAGAGTGCCGCGAAAGCAGGAACGGCGTTTGCGAGCCTGGGCCAGCGGAGCGGATTGGCACAACGAGGCAGAACTGAGCAGAACTCTGGGCAGTCCTCCTGTGTGCTGTGCAGCCGGGTCACTTGCAACTGCATCCATTCCCCAAGAAGCAGGATGTAAGGCGCCAAGTAGCCGCCGAAGGAACAAATGGTGCAAAACGGCCAGAGTAACGAACTAGTTGGAGCGCGCAGTTGCGCTCCCTGTTGCGTCGGGTAAGGCACAGTAGTGCCTGGTTGCACTCATGATCATGGGGCAAAAGTGGTTGGGAGTGCGGAAGGGGAGAGGAGACAGGCTGAAGGGTCCACGGTGTGAGCATTATACTGAGCTCAAGGCGACGCGGTCAATTCTTGGTACCACGGAAGCAATAAATAACGCAACTTCTTCGGGGTCATCAAAGGGCGGCGCTCTGGGCCAGCAAGAGGCTGGGTTCACCGCTAATTTTGCGAGCGCTCTACCATGTTCTGTTTTTGTTGTTTTGGTGCCGTCGTAATGACCCGTGCTGTAGGAAAGAGGGAGGAAAAAAAATGTTTTCTGGACAAAATTTGGCGGGAAGACGAAATAATGTGTGCATCACGTCTAGGGGGACGTTTTGTTTATTATAGCTACATTTAGTTTTTGCATGTATGAAGACTAGAAAGCAACCGAAATAAGCGCCGTGCAATACTCGATGTGAGCCTACTAACGATATGAATTTCAATTTTAACACAATGAACTAAAACACTGCACATAATTTGGACGTGTCACTAGTAAAGCTCTCAGTGAGTCATGTGGGCATATACCAGCTCTATATATTACAACACCATGTATGTCTTGATACTTGGTAGGCTAAATCCTATTTTTACTTCAGAGGCCAAACTGAACGTCACTGCGGCAGGTGGAATTCGTTTTCGATTCCCTAGTTAGTAGGGATAGCAATTTATATACTATAAATTGTATGCATACATGGCATGCATGTACCAACCAGAGAAAGGAGATGGGGCAATTTAAGGTAGTGCCTGTGCCCTCAACCCCTGTTTTCCAATTCTTCGTTTCCGCATTCCATTAATGCTTCAATTCATGGAATTCTTTATCTGGCGTAGTTTTAACAACGGTGGTCATCTCGTAATAGTTGATGTCCTTGATAACATGCTATTTCCACTTTATTCACGCGTCATGAGTGCCATGACACCTTGATTATTTGACCCGGTGGGTGGACGTTTACTGGTATGAGTATAAGTGCGGTTTTCAGTTTCTTTAAATAACGTTGCAAGTTGCGCGCTCTGACCTATCTGCTTTTTCCTGATGTGTTTGCGCTCTGATGCATATGACATGGAAGGGCGGCTTTTCGAGCATTGGATTCAACCCTGTCGTGGTGTACATACAGCATAACTGCTGGTTTAGATAAATATATTCTACCTCCTGTCTAACAAAGGATAAATTTTTAATATCCATTGCCGCAATGTGGAGCATGTTGCATACCGTTTTAAAACGATCAGCATTATTATAATTTGTGCTTCTTGAGCGACATTGTGTCCACTTCAGTATCACTCTACAAATTTTATATAACTTCAGAATTCTAAAGTTGATCTGCGTGCTTGAAAAAAAAAAAAAACATTATGCTCATGTCGCCTTATATTACAATAGGCCAACCTGCTAGGTCTTCTGTATTTTATTTATTTTGTAAGACATTGTTTGGTAAAGAGACGTTACAAGTGCGGTCTTTATCTGTGTCGTTTGCTTTCAGAAGTTTAGGTCAATACTACAGAATTCCGATGCTTGCAAATTAGAATCTGACATTGATCAATCCTGTTCAAGTGCTTTTATGCCCACGCTGTTCTATCGAATTCCGCAGCTGCTTAGCTATCGTGGCGGGTGGTTTAACTAATTTTAAAGGTCGTGAAAATTATTAAAAATTGCATCCAATGCATAAAAATAAGAAGAGTCAAACTTGGAATGATAGTCTCTGAAACAAAACATTTTCGAACACGAGGTGTTATAAAACAAGCTAGTTTATCAAATAGGAAAAAGAACGTCATGTAAAGAACTCAAAGAATATGTGTAGAAAGTTTACTATTTTGAAACAACAGTGCAGTAAAAGACAACCTTTGAGTACGTATTTTAGGCCTCAAAATTTCCTCCTATAAAAAAGCGAAATGGTGAGCAATGAACCAGACGTAACAGTGTTCTCAGTTAAGTTGCACGCCCACACAAGCCACAAGAACTTGACCTCCGGTGAAAATTGTCAAATAGCTCATAAAAAAGAGGGCCTCAATAAGCATAGACGAGAGAAAAGATTCGAAGTTTTGTGACCTAGACATTATTTTTGGAAGCAAAGAGCGCAATATTGCTTACAAGACCAAGGAAACGGAGAAGAGGGAACCGAGAGGCAGAGAAATGGCACACACGTGTGTTCAAGCGCAGCGTTATGTCTGCACCTTAGTAATTTGCCTTGAAGCAACAGTATAGACATTAGTATTAACATTTTATTGGTCTATTACTACTTTTATTCTTCCACCTTACAAGTGGTCACATCACAGTCATGCTCTGAGCCGCAAACGCGCTGGCGCGCGCTACTATAGGAGTGCGCCGATGGGCGACGACGATAGTGCAGTGGAACACATCGTGTGGCACGCAGTGACAACGGAGGCACACAGCAAAGGGCGCTTTATTGGCTTCGAAGGCGAGTCGAATTGATGCGCCTACGCAGCATTTTCTAAAGCTGGGGCTCAGAAAGCCTGAGGCAGGTATGCGGAGCCTAGCGTACCTGGCTTGGTAATATAGTGCATACATACATAATCTTGTTTTGGGAGTCGCTGGAAATTCGAGCACCACGGCTCAGAGCACCGTCATCGCTCCTCTCTTTACTCTTGCTTCATCTTTTCGCGGGCGTCTTGATCTGCATAATACAATGGCTTATTATAATAAGCGAGTCATCGCTCGGGGGCAGTTGTGAAAACGACGTCACGCACAAGGTGTTACCCGCTGTTGTACAGTAGCGTCGTTGGCGAGCATGCTTTTCTATGCGTTCCCTGGTAACCGTTTAATCATCTATGGGCTTTGTCGTTTACGCAAAGAGTGAACCGCCGATTAGTGTGGTACCCCATGCTCCCTGAGCTCCTCTATAACAACATAGTTGTCTTATTACGAAACTTGCTTGTCGGAGCAACTTTGTGCCCATGCGCCGCCGGGTCCTTTTCTCCCTTGTTATTTCGTTACTGATCTGTTGTTCACCTGCTCCTTTTATTGCACTGATTGCAACTATTATTTATTTTAATTACCAAGTGCCCCTGGTAGCCTAGCTTATTGTGGATTTTGTATTCCTGGCAAAGCTGCTTGTCATTATAAAACGGTCTTGCGCCGCCCATACCTTCCTGTTGTTTTTGCGCAGTAGTGAACAAATTTCGTATCTACATTTATGAAACAGAAAATTTATTTCCTAAGTCTTATGAGTAGTAACATGGTTAACATATAAATCACAATTATCGCTCCTGAGGTTACCTCTCATTTGTTCTGGTTTGTTTTTCTAGTTTTGTTTGTCAATGCCTCGAGCTGAAGATTGCTGTTGTAGTGTCTCTGTATAGGGATGACAATCACACATTCTGCGCCAACAAAATGTAATTATTTAAATTTTCATGATTTACTGTGCGAGACGAATTTCTTTAATATCCTATATCTGTAATTAAGTAGCCCAGAATAGCCTCAGTAGCCGCAGGACTGCGACAGTCACGCCTAACTACTCCGATATTGGTCACTGCTATTCCGGGTGCAGCGAAAACTGACAATAGTGCATTGGGGTTCCATTTTGGCGCCTGAGCACAGCAACTACTTTTTCTTTACATTTCCACCATCTTCCAAAATAAATACTGAGATGGAGAGGAAAGCAAGGTGCCCGTTTGCTGTGCGATGTCAGTGCACGTTAAAAAACACCATGTGGTCCAAATTTCTGGAGTCCTCTACTACGGCGACTCTCATAGCCTGAGTCGCTTGGGACATTAAACACCATAAACTAACCAACATCCAAAATCAATTGGAGTTTGGCAAATGATGTGCCTTATATATACAGACCATTTTACTGCCGCTTCCGTCCCAACTAGCGCTGTTATATCGCTGATTGAAGGTCATGTTGAAACTAATGATTTGTCATATTGTACTTCTACTTTTATCTGCAAATCCTGAAATAGCAGCCGACCGGATAACTTTCTATCTGATGTTCTTAAAGTAAGTATCGGTTTAAATTTTAATGAATGCCTTATTTGACATATATTTGCTAATCCATAATAACATAGTATGTTGCCCACCCTTTAGCACTGCCTCTGCTCCTAATGGCCCTAAGCCTAGCGGTGCCCTAATAGTCACATCTTTCAAACAGCACCGTTAGGCTATAGCGTCACTCGATAAATTGCAAAAGATATACGCTGCCTTGTTCTGTTTTCATTGGCGCCTTGTTCCGAGCCTGTCAGATTTATAAATCTCCATCGCGTCAAATAATATC
Source organism: Amblyomma maculatum (assembly GCF_055883805.1). Lineage (NCBI taxonomy): Eukaryota > Metazoa > Arthropoda > Arachnida > Ixodida > Ixodidae > Amblyomma > Amblyomma maculatum. Next base: position 109,304,329 of record NC_139347.1, on the reverse strand, counting down.
GCTGTCTTGGTCAGTTCAGCTTTAACATTCTGGGACATGTTTTAGTCTTGATGCAACGTTGCATAATATGAAATACTTTACACGCATATCCACGAGAATAACTCAGGGTCCTGATGCGTAGCAAATATTTTCATTTAAACTTTCTTCTGTGCTCACAGCAAGTTGGTAAATCTGCCATTAAAAAAGTGTGAGTAATTAGGACTTTGCTTAAAAAACAATGTAAAGAGTTGTTAAATTATTAAAGGCAATAACAGAATACTGTCAGATATTTCTAATAAAATATTGATAGAAATATTCGAAGCTACGGATGCGCACCAGACATTTCTTTGTGAAGTTTATTACGCGGTCACAACAGATAAACCAGACTTCTATTTAAAATAAATTATGCGCGGTAAACAAAACCGCACAAATGAACTTAAAGCTGCCGATGGAAGATCTGCTGGACTATTGACCGTTATCGGGATTATATATAAGGATTAGAAGAAAAAGTACGCAGAAAAACTGCTGAGCATTTCATACAGGCTGCTGCGCTCTCACTGTGCTATCGCCGCCAGAATATGTCCCACACCAAAGAAACGGGCAGAGTGTACAGCAACCCAAGTTTCCACACCAGATACCTCAAGGCCAAAAGGGTAAAGCACTTGGGAACTAAGAACAGATCGGAGACTAATTAACAGATTTACCACATCAATAAGATTACTGTATTCCTCATGATGGTGACTGATGTGGTTGTGAGCAATGCCACAGCACATGCGCCGGGAACACACCAGATCTCTGGGGAAGGTGAAGGTCGCCTCTTCTAGCCCGCATAATATCCATTGTAACTTGAAGAAAAGCAGCAAAACCAGCAAAATATCTGTCGCTGTGGACCCGTGCAGCAAAGCGCCCTTCGTTCCTAGTTTTCCCCTCAGCCTCCAGGAAGCATTTTTGCATTCATACTGTATCAGCTTTGGCATGTTTAATTTGCTTAGGAGGCGTGATCCGCCCGCTGCATATTACGTGTCAGACGAGAAGAGCGGTGAACGCGGGCATCTCGTCCGCCGTCAACAAATAGAAATTGCAACATCAACCACGCCGTCGGGAAAGGTAGGCAGTTAAATTCGCCCTCAACGCACGCCTCAGAGCAGCAGTAGCACGCTACCTACGTGAGTTTATTTTGTATTTGGGTAATAGAGGCCTAAAATAGTTCGAGTGCATTTTAAACTACCGCGAAATATGTAATCCTGCAGACGCGTTTGGCAAGCTTTGAAGTTGTGTCCTTTCGTTTTCCTGCACTGGTCAGTGTAGGAGATGAAGCCACAGCTCTGTGGCCTCCATGGAAAAAGATGCAACTTTGGTTCATTATCATGCACTATAGACCTCCGTAAGCATTGGCTGCGTGTCACAATATTCAGCCGGTACGTGCTACAATACGTGCAGCAGTTGCGGATAGCTAGCGTTACCATCCTCCGATTACAGCAACTCAACGCTCACTTTTTCATCTTACGCTGCCGTATGACTAAAGTGTGGCACAGTCAATGAAAATGGACACTTAATAATATGGCCTCGGGTGTCATAAGAGCGTTCCTCATCTCTGCAAACTGCATTTTTGAAGGGTTGAGAGGTACTTGATTGCATGCATAGCTGTACGGGGCATAATTATAATTCAGAAAGGGGCCCCAAAAACTCTGGGACGGACCCCATACAGGTGCTAACAAAAAGAACAAACTAAGAACACCTGTCACTTTGTGAAAACTTTAGAAAAGTAAGAACGTTGATATTCATTAACAAGAAAAAAAACAAATTTTCTTCAATACAATCGCAATTTATGACGAGAGAAGAAAACAACGCAAATTGTGCTTCAACAGGTAAAGAACCAGAATTTTTAACATGCTTGGGAACGCGTCCAAAATAAAAGTAGCGAAAAATTACTGCTCTGTTTCCCGTAGTTATTCTTGCAATATGGTTCGGTTTGGTTTATGGGGTTTAACGTCCCAAAGTGACTTAGGCTATGAGAGACGCCGTAGTGGAGGACCACCTGTGTGGTCCTCCACTGTGGTTTAATCTATACTATTCCTAAGTAGTTCCTACAAGGACATAACAGCACTTTTGACAATCATGGCTACACTCTATTCATAGTGACGACGTTAATTGGCTTACACATGCCATGGACTCCATAGTCATGCACAATGAGTCTCCGATCTGACTCACTCATGACATATCACTATGACTTTTGAATAAACTATAATGACTCCCATGGCATGACTACGCATGACATCACATTCACATGCCATTTGTCAGTACTTCCACATTCATGACTGCAGTCTGGACGTAATGTGATGTCATATCACACGTTACATTTTTGCCATTTATTGCTTCCAATTTTTCTTCCATGTTTTACAAGTGTTTTTCCCAAGCATATAATGATGGTACCTGAACACAGGACTCGTCAAAACTTGCAGACGGCGTACCTCCTTTCGTGTTTCCGGTCTCTCGCTTTATTCCAGATCTCACAAGCAATCGCATAGCGAGCACACTCAGATGGCTTGCGGCATCAGAAGAAGCAGCGAGAGACGCTAATGAACCTTTTAGTAAAAGGATAATAAAGGAAGCCCTTCAGTTAGCTCGCTGTGTCAGATAATGGGCAAATTCTCCCAGTATGACCCAGAAACACTGCAGAAAATGGGGACGGCTCTGAATTGCTCCACCTGCCAAGAGTGTGTCTCCGCCGTCATCACTGTCTTTCAGGCGAGCGTACCAAGCCGCGTTCGTGCTCTGCTGCTCCCTTTCTTACGGTTTGAGCTATATTTCTCTCACTGAAGGCTCGCCAGGATTGTTATTTGCTCATGAGACAGCCGCGAGAATATAGACGGACGACGACTAACGCAAATGAATAAGGTTGTATTCTATTTTTGTTGACATTTCGATAAGGAACATATTTGCATCAGCTTACTTGTCAGGGCTTCTGTAACGCACTAAATTTACTAAAGGGGGAGGGGGGGGGGGTCTACGGGGAGAGGAATCGTGCTAACAGACTGCTCAGTGCCTGCTGGAAAATAATACTAATGTTACTAATGTAAATTTAGTTTGCTTAAGAAATCACATGTTTTGACTCCTACTTACAGGTTCCAAATATTGAAACAGATCACTTAAACCTTGATTATTCATGTATGTCCCCAAAACGTTAAAGGACCGAGCATAAACGAAGAAGCAATATAAAAGAAAAATTTATATCTACATTTTTATAAAGAATTACAGCTAATTTCATCTTATTAGCAAATCACAGCATAAAAAAATATTGTTCTATTGGTGAACACAGGAGCTGTGAAACTCACCTCAGGCTCAGTGCTGCATTGCTGAAAAATGTACCACTTAAAAATAGAAGATATGGGTAAGTAGCATGAACTTCTTCGCCGTCTGACACGAAAATATAGTTCATGGCACGAACATCACGACCATACCTGACGCATGTGATGGTTACCAAGTGATCTGGCCTGGCATCAATTTTTCGGCTGCTTACTTGACGTCACGAAGCCACATGCAAGACCGAGTTCACGCGAGCTGCTAACTAGAGCAGCCCATTAGAGAGGGGAGTCGACCCCATCAGTACCTTTGTGTCCAAAGTCAGGCGCATTACTGTTCCAAGCAGCTGGTACTTTTGTATGCGTTGGGTAAGCGGGACGTTTATTCTATGTCTTTTATGTCAACGTGTGCAGTCCACGTTACGGCCTTTGTCATGACATGCCTCTAGTAGGTGGTAATGGCCTTGAGACATGACCAGCTACTAACTATTCATTTGATTTCTGTTAATTTTGTTGTTCTTTATTTCGGGCGAGGTTCCACTATGCCTGTATTCATGTCATTGCCACATTCATGCGCACAAAAGTAGAACCGGAAATAAAGGCAGAGAGACAAATGCTTTTCGGCGTAGAAAATACGTTAGCGTTAGATCACAGAAAGTCGCCTTATGTAACCCCTTGTTAACTCCAACCTGTAGCAATCAATTGAATAAACCGAATGTGATGCGTTAGAAGTCTCGTTACGAGGGTAAGGAGACGTCACAGAGTCCCATCGTAAGACAACCTGCCAGTCTCGATCACAATAAACCAGTCACAATTAGATGAATGAAGCTCCTCAAGGAGAAGATTATAGTAGCATGAAATTCATGTGACCTCATCGGCCAGTGTGCGAAGCCCCAGCCTATGGAATGTAGAGTTGCGAAGGATAAAACGTGGCCCTGTATGTAGGTATGAATTAAGCCTCCCAAACTCTACAATGTTTCGGGTCTCAAAACATTATTACAGCACTAAAAGGTGCAGAATATGTACAAATGTCATGCTTCACGTTACCCGGTCACAACAATGCTGTGGAATTCTCGCACGTAAAGAGTCTTCAGATCGTTGTCGAATTTTATATTCACAACATTGTAACCAGTGGCTTTATATTTGGTCTTCTATGTACATTCTGGTATAGGCTCTACAAATCAACTTTATATTCGAATTGGTGCGAATAATATTCAAATTTTGTGAGTGGAACAAAATTTTTTTTTCAACTTGCTCCTTACCTACATATGATAATCCCAGAAAAGCCAACAATTTAAAGCCTAATATTCTAGAACAGAAAAAAACTTTCAAAGTCACTTATATTGCTTAACTAAAACCATGTTTAACATAGATCTTTCGGCCCGCTCCATCCATATCCTCTGTGAATTTATTCACGCCAAAATATCGATCCAAATACTTACACAATACCATCAGTCACAGTGATCAAGTTCTAAAACAGAAAACAAGCTCATAATCTTTTGTGGCCATCGTAGACTCTTTTGCGAAAGAGCAAATGCACAAATGTACTTCTTTCAAATTCATTAGCTAGACTCGTTAGGAAGCCACAGCCCCCTGTCCCGTTAAAGCCGAAATATATGCCTTTGCAGGTTTTAAAAAGGGCAGTTAAAAGTGTCTGACAAACAATCTCATTTATTTTTACCCTCGGCAAACTCATAAACGAGATCCGTTTCATTATTTCAGAGCAGAATGAATCATGCCTCCCGAGAGGAGCTTCTGGCTACGGTAGGTTGCGCAAGACGGGGCGCTATATTCGTGCACACGATGCCTGCCAAAGTGCATTAGCCACATGTATTTTTATTTGCGTCTGTTCTGCGGCGTGCAAAGTGCAGCAAGAAGTTCCTAGTGTCGAAAACTTTATTATAGTAACGCCTTCTTTTTGAGTTCCCTTGAGATTTCGCAAAGCTTCTTGTCCGCTTCGGAGGAAGCGAGTGAGAAATGAAACATATAAGTTACAGTAAAAGATTGGCCTTGATCATCAAGGTCAAACTGGAGTTCGATGGCTGCCAAAAGCCATTTCTGCCACTTATTTCGTTTTAGTCTACTTACGCCAAACGTTGCTTCTTCTATCCTTTTCTCGCGAGAAAAATAGTGAGGTTGCATTTCGTCACAACCAACTAGACGATACATGTTCTTTGGGACACTACCTGTACAACTATACAAAAGCCTGAAGGAAATCCTGCACTGAAAGCCGTATTTCTTGGAATTCAGAGCTCTAATTTTTTTCTACCAAAGTTTTTATGCTGACATAAGCTCTTTCATCGTTCCGCACAGTTTTCTTGGATTTTTGGATGGGAGACGAGGCCTAAGGCAGAGTTTGGAAAGAAAGTCTACTTTGATTAGGAGACCTTACAAGCAGTGTACTGTAAGCTGTGCGCGCAAATATCTTTCTGATCGCAAATTGCACCTGTGCCTTGCGACATTACATGTGCGAAAAATATGGCTCGTAAAAAGAGTAATATGTCCTTTAGCCTTGTAGTGTTCTAATACAGCGGGAGTCTCACTAGCATGCAAGGAGCTTTCATGCGTCATCCATTTAGTTTGAAATAATGTTTTGCGACTTATCAAAGCAAACGTTATTCAATAAAGAAGCGCCAAAGCTTTACAGAGAGGCAACATTGATCCCTTATTCTAATGTCAAACCAACCTCAGATGTAGGACATGCGCCAGCCTATCTGCCTCGATGGCGGCCTGCAGCCGTGTTTTTGTCTTTTGATGTATGCTTTGGATTCTTGTACACGTTCGTAGCATCTGCACCAGATCCCAGTTGGGAATATCTGCATCGAAATATAACTTCCATTCCTATGGACTTTCGGGCTGTATAAGAATTGTTGCGCCTTATAAAGCCCCCTTTAAAAGTTGTTTTATATTTGCCATCTTGGCCACTGAATATTATTTGTATTTTTTCTTTTCTTTCTTAAATATTTCTTCGCCTTTTACATGTAACAATTTTTACCTAATTTCATTTTCCTGGTGACTGCGCATTTAGCAACGATCTAAAAGTTTGCAGCTTAAACAAACATTATTTTATTGACCGCGAGTATCACCATCTTCTATAAACACCCGAATATTACGAATCAGAACAGCCGCTTTTTTTTTTGACACGTGGACCCTATTGAAGTATAGCAGATAGAAGTACTAAAGAGGACTGGAGCCTACCCTCTGGCTCCCATACAAGAGTCGTCCCTACTTCCGCTTCATGCTAGACTACAAGAAAGTTTAGTGATTTCTTACCTCCATGTGCACTGTCCGCAAGGTAAGCAGGAAAGTGCATCGCATTGATATACGTGAAATACATTTAAAAAGACGTGCATTGATATATATTGTGTGATGATGCAGCGCAAATCTTAATGGCTTCGTGAACTGTACTTAGTTGAATACGAAATGCCTGTCAAGACATATTACACCAGGGCGTAAAAAAAACAACAAATGAGCAGTAAACATGTTTGTTACTTCTTCAGCTGTATACTCGTTGGCAAAAAATTTTCTTAGGGTCTCTATGTACCTTCTGGAACGCAATAAACTTAAAGTTGTAGGCTGGAAGTAATATTCATGGCGCATAATCAGCCCTGAGAAATAATGTTTACTCAAACCGCAAAGGTTTCTTCTAAAAGGTGCCTCTAAAGTAGAGTCTACTCCATACCCTCGCCGCTTATACCTGAGTCGACATGTATTCGCGTTCTGAAGAGAGACGAGGACATTGATGCTCTACGCATCACACTGCCAGCCGCGCCGCAGTTTTGACCCATAATTTACGGGCTGGTCCGAGGTTCTGGTAGAAAATGCTTTAAGAATCATAAAAAAGGAACCTCTTTAATGTAGCCCATCATCTTTCGGTCGCCTTTAAAATAGAAAATATATATTGTCACGCGCTACGTAGTAGCTGAAGTGAAATAAGTTGAAGTGACTGGGTGGTTAGAAGAGGCGGCTGACGAATTGCAAACGACGTTGGTCTGGCTGGCTAAGTCTGTGCAATGTACTGGAGAACCCAAGGTGGCCCGATACGATGTCGTCGTGAATGGCGTGCAGCACATGATTGCCGATACTTTTCGGAACAACCAAAAGCAAGGCTACACTATCAGCGGAGTAATTCTTGTACAGGAGTCCACCTTGCATGAATAATGGTGTAGAACTTGCTCCTGTGTTGGCCGCAGCAACAAAAAATTTGCAACGTCAAGTCATTTCGTTGCTCTCGACGAAAGGTATCTGTATTTGCAAATGGCGTGGAAAGCGAGGTAAAACATTCCTTGAAGTCTGCCTCCGCGGTAGTTTTTGGCAACGGATGGCGCGACAGGAAGTCTGCATCACTGTGGCGACGACCACTTTAATTCATATTCCTACAGGCGTAAGGCCCAACGCACCAGACACCCAGATGGATTGCTTAGGCCTATATGAGCCAGAGTAAGGAATGATGATCAGTAACGATCGTAAACGAACGTCCGTATAGATATATATTTGCGGAACTTCTGGACAGCAAAGACAACAGCTACGGATTCCAGTTCAATTTCGGTGTAATTGCTCTGCGGCTTTGTTAAGGGGCGGCTGGTATACGCAAATCATGCACGGTACCGCTGTGAATCTGTACGAGCACCGCCCTAACGCCGACGCCACTAACGTCAGTGTGAGTCTGCTTGGCTGCGCCAGGATCAAAGTGGCGCAAAAGGGGTGCCCAGGTTAGAGCATATTTCAGCTGCTTGAAAGCCGATTTACAGTTCAGTGTGCAAACAAATTGCGAGTACTTGTGCAGAAGGGCAGTTAGGGGATGTGCAAGCTGCGTAAAGCCAGGAATAAAGCAGCGGAAATACGAAGACAGTCCAAGAAAATTACGGACTTTTGACTTTTGAAAAATCTCTAACTGTAGCAAGCTTCTGCTGATCAGGCCGAATGCCGTCCCTATCCGCGAGAACGCTAAGGAGAAGATTTTGTCGTTTTCCGAAGTGGCGCTTCTCAGAGTTCAAGATGAGTACAGCCTTGCTGATACAGTCGAGCATGTTTCCAAGGCGTTCATTGGGCTCTTCAAATGTTTTTTCCAAAGATGATAACGTCATCCAAATAGCACAGACAAATACCCCATTTGAGGCCACGAAGAACTGTATCCACGAAACGCTCAAACGTCGCAGGCGCATTTCAAGATCCGAAAAGCATTACATTACATTCAAATGAGCCGTCAGGAGCCATGAAGGCAATCTTTTCTCTATCGCAAGGGGGCATCGGTGTTTGCCAATACCCAAAGCGGAGATCAACGGTCGAGAAGTACTACAGCATCATCCATTCGAGCAGTGGGTGCACACGTCCTCATTCGTGACCGCAATCAAGCGACGATAATGAACGCAAAATCGCCATGAATTGTCCTTCTTTCTGACTAGTATTACGGGCGCGGCCCATCAACTGGAAGACTCCCGAATCAATCCTTTCTGCAGCATCTCTTGGAATTGATCGTGAATAATTTTGCGGTCGGCTGAGGAGACTCGATACGGTTTCTGCCTGATAGGATTTGCCGTGTTAATTGCACGTTACATGCGAGGATCTGGCACAGAACAAAGAGGTTCTTTCCTGGTAAAGTCAGTAACAAAAGCACGAGCGCGAGAACGTCCTGCAGTGCACGTTGATCGGTAGAAGGTAACGACTTGCTGATCATCGCTACTAACTCTTCAGGATAGTCCGACGTCTTCGCTGTACTTCGTGGGCAAACAGAAAGGGCCTGAATAGCTTTGCTAACATAGGGCTTAAATCTATTGAGTTTAGAGCCAGCCTGCAGACGCACAGGCTTTGCGAAACGGTGCAGGGCCCACACGTGCGTACAACGGCCTCCCACGTCGACAACAGCCCAACATCTCCCCACCTTGCCACCTTGCCACCTACAGACCAATAGACTTACTGAGCGCACAAACCGCACCTTCACCAACATGCTGTCGATTTATGTCGCATCGGACTTCCGGAACTCAGACACTGTTTTGCCATTCGTGACATACGCGTAGAACACCGCGAAGCATGAGATCACTGGGTATTCCCCGTTTTGATAACTCTACATCAGAATGCCCCGCGCGTTCTTAGACACCATAATCCCCTCCTCCCCACACGACGACCCTTCTGTCTATCAGGTGGTGTGTCGTGCTGAAGAAACTCGTTGCCTGGCCGGCCTGCGCACTTTATTCTCACATATCCACTCCAAAGAAGGCTATGACTATCGCCACGTTGAGGCCAGTTCCTGGAGATTTCGTGTGGCTTTGGACACTCTTACGGAAGCGAGGCTAGAAGTTTTTGTTCATGTACACTCGCCTCTTCGTCGTGGTTAGTCCATGTGAACTATGTGATCGCCAAAGTTACCGCCCAAAATCGCCGCTCACGCACCAACCAAATGGCTTATGTGGCTCGTCTTAAGCGCTGCGTGCGTCGTCCAACCCGATTTGCCCGAGGACGAAGTTCGTCTGCAATGGGCAAAATTGTCACGCTCTACGCAGCAACCGAAGAGAAAGCTGGTTGAAGAGGAGGCTGACGAAGTGCGAAGACGTTGGCCTGGCTGGCGGTGTTACCTCGAGTCTTTTCCCACCATCCGCTCTCATCTGTGAAATAACGCATCCCAGCCATAACAATATATATATATATATATATATATATATATATATATATATATATATATATATATATATATATATATATATATATATATATATATATATATATATATATATATATATATATATATATATATATATATATAGGATGCGAGAACATTTAACGTACTTGGCCGCTTAAAAAATTATAGAGCGAAGGGTACGCTTCATATAAAAAACATTTTATTGGACTCGACGTTTCGACCAGAAGCTGGCCTTCCTCAGGAGTGTGAATGGCAAGCGATGGGGGTAGGTTTTATATGCAAAGAGTGGAAAGAGAGACAGGTGCGCAGAGTACAATGGCATTGTAGTGATGGGTGGGGTAAAAAGCAGGTGCAGGCGGGGAGTGGAAGAAAGTGCAGGTGGGAAGAAAAAAAAAAGGCACATGGAAGGAAGCACAGTAATAGGTATGACCCCAGGCGACAAAAGCAGGAATTGTGTGACCTTCATTGTGTGTACGGTGGGGGAGGCTTACATTCCTTTGGGGCACCTGCCGTAAGCTTGACTTGGCCGTTTTGGGTGTGTTTGAGGAAGGAATTTACGGGTTAACGGAACTTTGAAGTGGAGAAAGAATACCAGGGCTCTCGTTAGTACCGGCATGCAGGGCATTAAATTTAAATATAAAGTACGATTCTCGCTGTTCCCGTTCGCGGTTGCTATGGAAGCCGCTCTGGAGCAGGAAAACTTTAAGTTTGTCGAATTCGTGACTTTTCTGTGGCAGGTGTTTGGAAAGGGGAAGGTGGGGGAGAGATTTGGTGTGTGCGCGATGGTTGTTGAAACGAATTCGGAAGGGGTTCTCGGTCTGCCTTATGTATTGCATTTGACACTCGCCACACTCGAGCATATATACCACGTTCCTGGAGTCACAATTCAAATTTCCGTAGATAGTGTTTAAAATCAGAGTGTGTGCTCTTTGCCGTGGTCGTTGTTTGCATGTGTTTGCAAACTTGACATCTATTCCTTCCGCACGGCATACAATCCACAATATCTGCTTTAGCGATAGTAGAGTGTACTACATAATTTTGTTAATTTTTTGGTCGTCTCTATGTAACCCGCGGAACTACAGAAAAAAATTTTGGAGAGGCGATCACTTTGTTCTATGATGTTAAAGTATTTTTTTAGTATTTTGTTGATGTTCGGAAGGTTGTTTGTGAAAGTTAAGATCAGGTTAAGATCAAAACAACGCGTCGATGGTGGGAGTCGAACCCACGACCGCCGAATATCGCGTCCAGTGCTTTTCCAACTGAGCTACATCGACATTTTTTTTTCTTTATTGCCAAATTTATTATCCGATTTTACACACAAAGAACATTACTCCACAGACACACAACATGGGTTAAAACCACGTGATTTGGGCTGCGTGATTCATTACACATCAAGTCCCCCATTTGCAGCAACACTTCCATTCACGGAATCCACTCAGGCACTTCGTCTTGCGTCATGAAAACTTCAACACTCGCAACAGCTTCGCAAAAATACTGCCGTATTTTCCTCGCATCAATGTCTGCATTCCTGAAAGCCATTTTGGATCGCCAGATACTGTGCATGTCCAATAACATGATTATGTCTAGCGGTAGGCCATCATAATCTTCAATTGGTAAAAATCGAATTCCGAATGCATCCACGGGTAGAGTCAGTTTGACCAAATAAGTGCTACCAAATTGAGTTGTAAGTTCGGCCAGCATGCAAGGAAAGATTTTTCGGAATCGTTAAAGTAGTGTGCATGTCCTATCGAGTATTGCAAGCGCCTTTTTCGTATGAATATTTATCAACTGTGACGCGAAAGAAACTTTATAAGGACTTGTGCGATGTCTTTCCCCCGATTCCATTGTACAGATCGTTGTACTGTGCAGGTCCATGGAAGTCAGTCCTTAAACGAGTAAAAAAATATGGCTGTACCAGGGGAAGCAAAACCTTCCTTTTTCAAGCTGCGTAGCAATACACTAGAAGTTAAGACTTATTTAGAAATGAAGGGTTTTTTGTACCATGGGGAAATCACTGCTTCATATGCCGCAAACCGGAAACTATCGACCACGTTTTCTAAGACTGTTGGGAAGCTTTCTTCTTCTGCGACATTCTAAAACGAACTGAGCTACATTGACGGCTCTCGAACCTTCCGCTTTCTTGGGTGCTTATGTTGACTGTAAACTAAATCTTTGATCGTTCACAAGGGCCACCCTCATCCCTATTGGCGGATGACGAACATCCTGTTATACCGCGAGCGTCACATGCCACGTGATAATTGGGGAGGGCAGCAGCTGCGCGAGAACCTCTTACGCTACCTCTTCGACCTCAAACTGCCAGAACCGAGACCCTCGCAAGCTATTAAGCAGACAGTTGAAGGGGGAAATTGAGGGGCTCGTTAATATAGAATTTAAAGGAGCCAACAGTCTACAAATCCAAGGCAAACGTTGGGAATATTTTTGTATGTTTTGAAGCGAAAAGCTTCGCTACGAGGGTCGGAGCCGAGCTTCGCGTATGCCGTATGCCGCGACCGAGTTACGTCACAGCCAAGGCCAGCTGCGCAGCCCCTCGCCAAGCTCTGCCGGCGTTGCCTAGCAACGCGTAAGAGTTGTGCGACTCCTCCTCATTAAAAAAAAATTGAAAATATAGAGTAACGCAAAGCAAAGTTTGTGTGTGTGTATGTACGTGTGCGTGAGTACGTGTGTGCATGTAGAGTAGTATATGCTGCTACGCTTTCGAAAACGCTATTTACAATCTCATAAACGCCTGCTTTTTTGCTTCATAGAGATATCCTCAAGCGGCACAAACAACTAAAACTTTAGCTTGGTGTAAGAAAACAACAGTGTAAAACCAGCTTCCCAGAACCACAAGATAAAGTCATTGCTAACATCTCAAAAATTACAAGAGCCGAGGCTTCCGTGCTGGTCTCATTAATATAAGATGTCAGTTTCGCATCTAATTCAGGATGTTTTACGTGACCGAAAAGCTTTATCCGGACAACAGGCGTGTAATAGCACCAAGGCTGAGTAAGTCCACTTACCGCGCCGATCAGCGGTGAAACTAACGCTTTCTTAGCGTGGTAAAAATGTTATATCGTCACCATTGGTGGCACCAGAAGATGGGCAGCGGTGTGGCAATCTTTGGTAAGCTGTAAATCAAATCGCTTATACATAGAGCAGATGTCTGACGTTTTGGCACGTATATATATATATATATATATTCTCATTTAAAACGCCTAGAGGTCGCAGAAATCATCAGAAGAGCGATGAGAACGTGCACTCAAAGGAGCCTTCTATGACACAACTGCACTGCTGGAAACAAACTTTAGGAGTCGTTTTTCTTAAATGACACTTGCTACGGCAAAAGAAAAATCGAGAGAAAACAAAGCGAACTAAGAAACAAATGATTGAGACCTTCTAGTGAAAATGAATTAGGGTAAATGGGTTTGGAAAGTTTACCTAATCCGAAGGCAAGATCAGCAGCTATGCTCAATGATCATTCCCTGTCAAATGTACAAGGCTTTCTGCTCTGCCCTGTCTGACCTTGTCGATAAAATTTATGACTTTTTATTGAATCGGTTGATGCAATTACCCTAAACAGTTTGCTGGAAAAAAAAAAAACACGCTTCAAATTCTTCAGATGGAGGCTAAATTTCTGTCACTTGAAAATTTACAAAAAAATAAATGTTTTACAATTGCACTCGGAAAAAAAATGAATATACACGTTTTTTTTCGCATAAGTTTTTAGCTAGCTTCATTGGTAACATGCTCAACGATATTTAGCGGAGCCTCTGTTTTGAGCAAAAATGTTTAAAGTTCGGCGCCTCACCTGAGCCACTGCTGCCCCACGCTGCCTCTGCGCTGTAGACAATGCCGTGACGCCGCTCAAATTTACATCTTGGTTTTATACAACTAATTGTATTGAAGAAAGCATCAAGTGATTCGCGGGGACCACCGGTGAAATCAAATAGATGTAGCGGGAACAGTACCATGTCGATTGCACGGATAGGCGAAGGACACTTTTCCCGAAATAGGCTATTACGAGAAAATTGCTTTTTTGTCATCAAGTAGTACTGATACGAGGACACGCAGTTTAGGAATTCCAAGCAGCGATTGGACTTTGTTATTAGGCTATAGTCAGATGTTTTTGTCGCTTGTGAAAAGAGCACATGATGATTGAGATGACAAAATGTCTAACTCTCATCGCTAAGAAATAAACTTCGTTGTTGTGACAAGGTTGCCACTGAACTGTTTTAGTGCACGCGTAAGCACTGAAGCTAAGTGAAGGTCGAGCATGTTACATGGTAGTTCTCCAGCTGTGCATTGAAAATATGTGTAAAGTGTATGATTCATTTTTTTTCGGGAGCCATGGGAAAAGCTTCCAAACTTTATATATTTTCAACCTTGAGTTAGCAGGTGTAGTTTCATTTTCCCACAACTTTTACATTTTTATTTATTGAAAAGATCCGCAGCGCTACTTAATTCAGGGAAATTTAATGGCGCTTGAGAATTCGCTCATCGATACATGCGCCGAAAAACATCGCCCTTTTAGTTTTATAACAGCTACCTGATTATAAATGCTACAAATCTGATCATTTGCCGGTCTTGTACATATGATCTCTGGCAGGCCTTTTCTGCTTAGGGTAGTAATATAGTAAGGAAAGAATGCATGCGCACGTGGCCAGCATATCAGTTAACAAGCTCAGTCACTCAACTGGGCCTAAGAAGAGGAGCTCGGTCGACAAGGCAGACGACATGACCGAAAGTAACGTCGTGTCTTTCCAAGCAGTCTGTCCGGCTTCGTGATGCTAATTGAGATAACCGAGGCTAGGGATGTGCTGGCACGCTAAAATACTGAGAAGGCATCTGGCGACTCCACCTGAATGAAGCAGCATGTACGACAGTCTCGACCGGACGCGAGAAAGAGAAAACAAATGCGCGAATGGGCGACACGTTACTGTGAAAGTCGAGTATGTATCCTCTGATCCTGCCATTTCTTCCGCTTCAAAGAGGGTGGCGCTGACAATAAATCCGATTCTTCCAGCCAGCCGACTTCACAGTGTGAGTAGAAAGAATGGAATGCGACGGAGATTATATAAATTACTAGCGCTTCTGACAGGACACGTTAGTAATGCCGAGTCATGATTGGCCTTCCTAATTTTGCAATAATGTATTTCAACAGGCAGTGCGCTCATTTGGCCTACTCAACGTGCAATTCAGGCAGCGACCCTTTTGCTATGTTATATTTACTCTTGACCACATACAGAGAGACTACAAGTGAGATGTTTCGAGCCCTGATCGAAGCACACCTGATCTTAAAGGACTAAAAATATAATGTGATCAGGAAGGTCAAGGAAGGTTTGTCTGTAGAAATAGTTATAATATTATGAAGACAACGTATTACGCTTGTAATGAAACGAGCGTTAAATAAACACGAGGATTTTGAGTACACCAAAATAAAGCAAGCGGTCACATCAGCCATCTGTTCAAAGAAGTGAAACGTTTGTTTGGGGTCAGAAAGTTTAGTCGCGCATGGATTGAGCCTTTTGTACAGGGCCCCGGCTGTTCCTGCGGTGATTCTGGCCCGGTCGATCAGTTTTCCATCTTCGCCGAGGCTTACGCCATATAGGGTTTCTTTCCAGCGCTTCGTTGTAAATACCTGTATCCTAGAAGCTTCCGTGATATTTTGGTAGCCTCGTGCGGTAATATAAAAACAGGTTTGTCCTCAGAACAGGGAAAGACGCTTTGGTATTCGGTGAGGAGGATTCTGTTTCACGTGTAGCGTTCAGGAATACACTCTGGATGAGGAATCGAGCATCACATAGAATCTGTCCCACAGGTTTCGAATAATTCAGCAAGAATTAGGGAACGGTGTGGGAATCCATACATTTCTGGCAGTTCAGCTGTTTTGTACTCGAACGATGCCACGGCCTACTTTTTAAGGTCGAGGTCGTCGTATTTTACATTATACTGGGATCTTGAATTTAATCATCTTTTGAACTTCAGGTTTCCTGAGTCACTTTAAGTTTCTCCTGTAGCGCAGTTGTGCCTTTTGTGCACTTGCGGCAGGCTGGTTGGTAATCCATAAGCTAAAAGTAAAAACACCTCTAGCTCCTTCACCTCAGCTATATGGAAGAGTTCTTGTAGGTAGCATTAAAATCTCCCGGTAGCTAGCGCCAATCCCTGCAGTCTCCATCGCTGTGTACTTGGGGTAACTAGCGACGTCCGAATGACTGTAGTGGGATTCGCTATACTTCGTTACTGTATCGGTTTACCTCACCTGCTCTTCAGCCCTGCCTTGGACTGGCATGCATACAGCGAGTGATCAAAGCGATCGAGAGTCTGGCATGTAAAATACACAATGTTTCTGATTCTGTCGGCACCAAGTAACCAAGTGCTTCGAAGAGGGCTTTCGTGGCGTGGTCAATAGTTCTTGTTTTACTTGTGCGACAGGATGGGCTTCTTTCTATCCATAAAAGTGTTAGATATGGCGATTGACTATGTCGTGAAGATATTCACTTGCAATCCGTGTTCAATTTCGAGCGCTTGATATAAAATGTTATATATCTCGTCCTACTTTCCCTGTTTAAAGTTTGCTGACAGGCTATAAGACTATTCTCAACCATGACAACCAAATAGTGATAAATTCTGCCTAATGTCATTATCTGACACTCCGCATGCCTTCCAATCATTCATCAAGATTTTATTGATGATGTTTACTGGCAGCAGTAAGAAGACTGAGCCATGTGGCACACCTTTGTTGCTCATAATGAGTTCTTCGGGAGAGAAGCCTCTGATGTTATTGATCATCGTACCCTTAGAAAGGTAGGCTTTGGCGTACTTGCGAATATTCTTCATCCAAAAAACAGCGCGAACAGATGGGGACGAAAGGAAGAAACCACAGAAATCAGCGTTTGTTTATGTGGTTTCTTCCTTTCGTCCCCGTTTGTTCGCGCTGTTTTTTGGATGATGTATCGCCAACTCGCCCGCTTAACTATCCTATTGAATATTCCTCACCCTACAAGGTGTGGCTGCGTTGTAGCCGGCCTTGCAAAGGCAGCAGGGTGAATGCCTCTCCAATTTTGCTCCAAATATCCCGGCCCCGTGATAGCAGCCTCCAGGTGACCACTGTGAACTTTTTAACCCCATCCGCACACCTACTTTCTTGCCACCCCGGGCCGAAACCAGTCATGCAGGCATTGCAAGGTCAGAGTGTAGGTGAGTCATATGTGAAGGTACTGGAAGTACCTTCCACATATGGCTCCCAGCAAACATACTTCTGCATAAAGAAAGACACCATCCCAAGTACAATTTACAGCTTGCTTAGAAAGTGTATTCAAAGACACGGAAGGGAAGCATTTCGGCATCAGGGGCGATAGAGAATATCGCAGTAATCTGCGATTTGTTGATGACATTGTCTTGTGAAGTAACTCAGGGGACCAAATGCAAGTATGATTAATGATCTAGACAGGAAATTCGGAACTCTAGGCAAAAAAGGGTAATATGCAGAAAGCTAAGGTAATGTTAAACAGCCTGCGAAAGTAACAGCAGTTCAAAATAGGTAGCGAAGCGCTGCAAGTGATAATCAAATATGTCTACTTAGGACAGATAGTAACCGCAGATCCGGACCGCGAACCAAAACTAAGAGAATCAGATTCGGATGGAGCGCATTTGTTAGGTACTCACACATTATGAGTAGCAGCTTACCGGTGTCGCTCAAGAAGAATGTACACAACAGTTGCATTCTACCTGCACTCACCTATGAGGCTGAAACCTGGCGAAAAACCAAAAGGGCTCTACTTAAGTTGAGGACAACGCAGATGGATATGGAACAAAAAATGGTATATGTAACCTTAAGATATAGGAGGCGTGCAGAGTGGTGCAGGGAAATGACTCAAATTACGGACATTCTAGACTAAACAAGAAGAAATGGGCATGGGCCGGTCATGTGCGAAGAGAGGATAACTGATGATCCCTGAGAGTAATCAAGGGGATTTTAATGAAAGGAAAGCATGGAAAATTTTTCCTGCTAAATATTGTGAATACACTATGTGCGTTTCGATGGAGGGCCCCGCCGGGGTGGTGCAGTGGAAAGACGGCCGACTGCTGTGCCGGAGTTACCGGGTTCGAACCCTACCATGGCGGCGGCTGCGTTGTTTTTGTTGTTGTGGCTGTAGGAAGAAGGAAAAGAAAATGCATGGGCCTGCTACTGGCTTTGTAGCTGAGCCACCTCCGCTGCCTCGTGAGGACAGAAGAGAAAATAGAGAAGAAAGGAAAACAAAGAGGGAGAAAAAGACCCGCGCCGCAACAACAACCATCGTCCACCGCCAAAGCAGTGGCGGGTGAAATGACGGCCTACAAAAGATAAATTTCGGTGGCTGGCTAGCCCCTCCCGCAAGCGGCGTTGACCTACCGTCCCTGCCCCGTAGTGCCAGGAACTGCCACCATTTACCTGATCTCGAGGCAGCGGAGGTGGCTCAGCTACAAAGCCAGTAGCAGGCCTGTGCATAAAATGTACAGAACACGTAACAAATAGACATTAACAGCGATGTGTGTGAGGGTTTCAGATTAAGTTGCTTTGGTGCCACATAAACCTTCACCTGCTTATGTGAAGGAAAGTGGAGGAAGTGTGCTCAGGGGTGAATGTAATTCCGAACGCCTCATCGCAGCTTGTAAGTTCCCATTTCTGTTTCTGTTTGTGGTAAAACCAGTCCATATTAAAAAGCAATACCTTCGGAATAGCACGGTCTCTGCATAAGAGTTAAAGGAGTCAAGCGCAGTGGAGCATACTACCTGTGACACAAAGATACAAACATGATTAACAACCGAAATAACGATGCGTTGGACTAAGTCGCGAGCGGTCCAAGGACATGTCCTCAAAATCACCAATATCCACACAAATTCAGTCAGATGTAACATATGCCCACATTTCCAAAGCGAGAAGTTAGCATTCGGCAATGAAATATTTTTTCACAAATACACTTGTATGCAGACGATTGTATAGTGTACGGATCAGTTAACTCATCTGTTGATCACGAGTAACTAAGTGCTTCATTTTCGTTATTCTCCTCATGGTGCGAAACATGGCAAATGCAAATAAATTTCAGTAAATCTGTCTGCATGTCATTCAGTAACAGAGCAGCCCCATCATCTTACTGTTATTCATTCAATAGCGAAACTTTGAAACGGGTGTCTGAATACAAATATGTAGGTGTTCAATTCACATCTAATTTGTCGTGGTCAAAACACGTTAAAGGCTGAATCGCATGCACGCGAAAACTCACACGAACGCGAACGCGACGGCGGCACGCGTCGCGCGAAGCCTTCGCGCGAACAGAAATGCATGTGTCGCTTGGCTCGTCGCTCGGATCTGCCGAAATAGAAAATTTCGCTCGTTCGCCCGGAAGTGAGCGTACGTCACTGCCGCTCATTTTGCACGCTTTCTTTATTTTGCTGTGTTGCATTGTGATTGTGCACTACCGCGTAAACATTTCGCTTTGTACGAACAATGGTGGATAGCCAAGGATTCAAAGAACGTCTAATCGCAACCGAAACAACAATAGAACCAAGGGGCACGTGACTATTCGTGCCGATTACAGTACAAGTTCGCACACATTCGATACGGCTTGCTGTAAATACATTTTACTTTGCCATGTTGTCGCAAAATAACGTTAATTCTTGCAATCGTTATGACTGTTGTTAGATTTGGCAATAGTTTTGCGGTGTGCTAAGCCACTATGCCAGCCAAATGCCAGCCACACAACCTACACAGAGCGTTGTCGCCGTTTCGCTCGGTTCGCGCTGTCGCGTGCATGCGTCTTCCCCAGTAGGCGACAGAGCGAACCATGATCGCTTACGCCGCGCCGCCTTGTCGCTTCGCTCACTTTTTCGCTCACATGCGTTTCCCGCTTAACACAATATGCAACAATGCATTGCTGAGGCTGGGATACCTGAAACGGATTCTTTCTGTTGCCCCTCAAGAAACGAAATTGATACTTACAAACCTCTAATCCTTCCACTTTTAACGTATCGGTCAATAATTTGGAATCCTCATAAACAAACCGACATCATTAGGCTTGAGTCGGTTCAAAGGAAATCAGCGTGGTGTATATGCCGAAGGTTTGATATGAACTTCTCTCCATCATCTGCTATTCCTGGCCTGAATTTTGCTCTGTTGAATACTCGTCGCCACAATGAGTGTTCAAAGCAATTTTACAATTTTGTTCATTCATGCCGTTTTGCACTATTGAATGAATACACACAGTTTTCAAAGCCTTCATCTACAAGGAACTACCATTTATTGAATGTGTCTCCTATTTATGCACGCACAGGCGCTTTAAAATTTAGCTTCTTCCCTCGTGTCATTGAGGGCTGGAATTCTCTGCCCGGTGATGTACGCTAGTTGTCATTGAAACACGTTTTGAGCATTGTTGGAAATTCCTGATTATGTTGTTTATTGTTATGCTGATGACTTTGGCTATTTGGCTGTTGATCGTTTGATTGCTGCTAACTTCTGACTCTGCCGCTAACTCACTGTACTGTTTGCTTGCTATTGACAGCTGACTATGCTGTACTGTTCCCCACTCCTGCAATAGCCCCTGATGGGGCGGCAGTATATGCAAATAAATAAATAAACAAATAAATAAATAATAAATGCACTCTAATCATGACGTAAAACGGCCAACAAGATCACGGAATGCAGGCACAGAATTTCTTTCGCAAAAAAATTGGTTCAAAGTTATACAACAGGAAGAGAAAGCTTATATGAGAACAAAATAAGACAGGAACGCTTAACGCGCCAAAGAATCTGAAAATAAAACATACTAGAACCCTTTAAAAAATTATTTTTTTTTTTACATTGCGCTGAGTGTCACACACCGGTAGTTATGGGCTTCCTTCATAGTGTATGCATTAACCCCTAGGCTTTTCACTCGATTTCGCTTTTGCAACAATTCATAATAGTACCTAATCTAACCCCTAGGTCTTTCTTTCATTAGTGTAAACGTTCGTACTCACTGTTACTCATATGTTGTTTGCGTTCACTTCCGGCGTTGTAGAAGATATGACAAGTTTACCGATTTTAAACTTGTCTGCAGCTTAAAGGAATCTGATGCACAGCTCTAGGCGTACACGGATTAACTTTCTATCCGTCATTGATCGCTAATACAAATTTTATGGTGCAAAAAGTTTATACCCTAATTGTTGTCGAGACACGAGCTTGTAATCCCATTTGCTGCTACTTTTTTAAATAATATGAGAGGCATCAATTGTGTAGGGCATAATCTAGACAAATTTCGTTCGTTCTTCGATTTCCTGCTCTCAAGACTGAATTTCCATCGTTGAAGTAACGTCTCGTAAACGGCAAAAAAGGCCGATAACCAGCATCTTCAAGCCCCTCAAATTTAGCTCCGGAACGTACAAAACACCGTGTGATGATATTACTTAACTAATGCATTCGAAACGTTATTGCCAATTAATGCTCTTTTGGCAAGCTTCAAGGAAGCACTGTCAAATAGCAACAATCCATTCTAAGACCTAGCATAGCCTAGCATAGTCAATCCTCCAAAGAAGGTAACAAAGTCTGAGAATTTCCGTTCTGAAGCTAGTGTAGTTCAATCAAAGTTGAGCCGAGCCGTGGAGGCTGCTTTTTGATGGAGCGGAAAAGCTTGGTGCCCATCTGGTATGCGATACCGGTGCACGTTAAAGGACACCAAGTGGTCGAAATTTCTGTAAATCTCAACTGCAGCGTTTCGCATAGCCTCTATGGCGTCGTGAAGTTAATACCCTTAAAGCAGTAAAACCAAACATTAATTAAAGGTAAAGCCTTGGGTGACATCTATGAAAGTTGCGATCGGCGTCTTCATAGCGGAACCGAATTCAGGCTGTGAGTCCTCTATTACAAGGATAAAAAAATCAACATGCCATAAAAGGACACAATCTTGGCATCATTGTTTGCTTTTGATTTGAGTTTGCTTTTTTTTTTGGTGCTGTACTTGGACAGTGTTTGGACTCAGTCTGATTAACGTTTTAAAGTGTTGGTCGTTTTTATATTTGATGCCCCATTGCTATTCGCTGATCAATTTGTGAGCTCTTCATCCGTTAGGTAAAACGTTGTAGTTTCATTAACGCTTGTTTATACGTTCTGTTGATAAATAAATGACATGGTTTGGCTCTATCTGTCTTAGGGCTCGTTCGAATGAATCGCGCTTATAATTTGGCACCGGTCCAACCGTTTACTCGTGTCTGTGACCCTGTCGTTAGTGCCAGTGTCTGCTCCTATGTCTTCTTATGAAGCTGTCCTGTTATGAAGCTACGTGGAAAATTATGCCAGCCATTTGTGAGATCTCGGTGCACAATCAGAATACGTGTATCGCAAGAGCATGTCAGCACTAGTTGTACGAAACGTTATAATATTCGAGGTTATTTCAATGCTCGGGACAGTGCGCATGAAGACTCAGAACAACACAACACCTCCAGAGAACATGAAATGGCTTTATTACTGCTTTCATATAGCTTGAACTGAAAAGGCGACTATTTTTGATGACACGATAGAGTCGTTAAAGAGTAGCTTTCAGATTTCTGATATCACAAATGCTGAAATGTTTTACTGCCAGTGAGTCAAATCAAACAGGCTTGAGAGTCCGATTTTTGGATGTACTGTGTTTTCCCATATGCCTTTGCTGCCAGTAAAGTAAGTGAGCCATGAGCACTGCAGCTGCGAGCAAATCTTGGGATCGGGCTTAGTACAGCAGATATAAAAGCAGATATTATAAATTACAGCCGATATAACATAGTTGTGATCTTTTTAGGGGGAAGGGAGGAAGGGGCGAGAGGAGGTGGAGGGAGCCTGCTCTTCCCTCTGAACATGTTTATCTCATGGCACGTATTCTGATAGCACGGAAATGCATATAACCAATTTTTCACTTATTCAAAATACTTTTGGAGGCCCCCTTTCGTAGCCTATATTGAAGGGGCAACAACGGCATGTGTATGCATACTAGAATTAAACACACACATTACACACCAATTGAACGCAGTTACAGCAAAACAACATTACAGCACAAAAACTACCCAAAATACGGTTCGGCAAAGAAAAACAAATGATAAGCAAACCACTAAAGCCATTATGTCTGTGATAGTAATGAACAGAGGCCGCTAATTAAAAGTGGACTTCAACAGTGGCATGAGACTAACCTGACGAGCGTAGTGGAGAAATGAATTAATTAACTCTGCTCATAATCTTTTCCTTCTTTTTTATTATATATTTTAGGTCTGGCTATTCACACTTGAGAGCAGCAGCCGAAGAGAACAAAACACACTGACAAATTCAAAACAACTGGGTCCCCATTGTCTTCAAAGAATAGTGCTTGAGAACAGCAGCCATCTGTACTAGAGCAAAGCTTGAAATCGCTCTCTCGAAAAGGAAGTATGCAGTGTCTGGTTGCCGATTAACAATTTGAGCAAGATAAAATAGTACCGTGTGCTTCGCGCTGTTGAAATACCAACAGTGGTAGTTGGTGATGTTCTTGAGGTAGATCTTCGCACATTGAAGACACTCGAAATAAGGTGATGCGGTGTGTACAGAAAATTTTATTAAAGTGGTAGCGTTAGCGACTCTAGTAGTTTCCACTTAAAGATTTATTTGTGCATTTGGCACTCGTATCAAAGAACGCACGTCGATATCATCGCTGAGGATGATAGTGTGCAGCACTCATTTGAATGTATACCTCAAGATGTGTATCCAGCCCCGATATAGAGTTGATTAATACAGTCGAACCTCGATATATCGAACTATTTTGCAATCACCGCGCTGTTCGATATATCGAGGTTCGACTGTATATTGGCTTATTGAGCGTCTTTCGCAAATTTCGTTTTAGATGCTAAGTGAGCTGGAAATCTAAGCAAACCATGAATTGTTGGCGCACCATCGCACAAACGTGCACTTCAAAAAAGAAAACCAGGCTTTTCTGAGTGCAAGCTTCTTTTAGAATTAAAAGACTGCCTTCCCTTTCCTTAGTCTTTCGGTGTTCGTGACTACAGACGGAATTTGTAAGCATAGCTGTGCATAGAGATGCTTTCTTCCTTTAATAGGAAACAGCAAAAAGGACACTGAGGGATTACAAAATGGGTGCAGAGCTATTTTCAACACGTCTAATGTAATACAGGAGTAACAATTGTGACAACTTCGGATCTTCACCTGTTCGTGTGAATTCCGTTTCAAATTACCCCTTCCGAGTCCCCGAAGTAGCAGTGCGCTGAAGAAGGAATACAAGCCGACACTTCCCACTTTTTTGTTCTTTTGTAACCGTCGGACAGGGCGGCACCGTAGCGAAAGAAAACAAAAAAACCTTCGAAGGGACTCACCGGATTACCACTGAAAGTGTTGACAGATTCCCTTGTAGTTTTCGATCGCACTTCATTGATGATCGTGGCTGGGAAGTTTTATTTTGCTTCTTTCAGTGGAATATCCCATCGATGTCTGTTCAGAGTGCGTAATTCCCGAATGCGGTGAGACTGAACTATGGAGTAAATTTGTGCACGGAACTGCCTCACATCAGGCAGTGAAGCGTGAAGCGAATATGCGCATGTACACGCAAATGCACATTTTGCCACCGGACGACTAAAACCAATAAAACTGGTAGTGGCTTAGATCGGCTATGCCATGATATACGTAGCAAAAACTTAAGCATAGCTTCGTTCGCCTTCGTTAATCTTGATTACAAGTCCAGGTTGGTCTGGTTGCCTGTTTCCTGGGCGATTCGTTTCCTCTTCATCGCGTTACGATGTCGAGTCCAGGCCTCCTTCTGCTTAGGAGACTTGTCACCTTCCATACTCTTGCCTCAACTGTGTTTACGGCAAACGCGAGCTCTCCTTCAGGCATGCGACCCAACTAGCGAAGTGAACGGAGGCGAGCGCAACAACGAGGCAAGCATTGTGACCTCATACCAAACGGCAGCGGGGGCGGCTCCTCGGAGAAGCACGTGACGCATGTCAGATAGCGTTCGAGCGCGCGGCGTCCGCCAGCTGTGGCTATTTCTAGGCAACGGGTAAAGGTCGGTCTCTGTGCCTCCTCAGAGTACCACCACAGTGAAATCATAAGTTCGTGAGCAGTGTAGCTTTCGCTACAAAATCAAAGTACTTCGTGCCTAGCGAATGCAGGCAAAGGCCACGTTCAGTATGCGTTCTGGATACTTCACAGTTATGTATGAGCCAATCACCGGAAAGCTTAGCGAACAGCATCCTGATATTTCTGCCAAGAGTGGTGCTGGCTGCAATGCACGTTACTCAGCCTATGTTCATGAAGGGAAACTTTCGGCATTGACCGCATATTTCGGATGGTCGATGATACGTTTGTCTCGTGGTTGAGTCTCTAAACACTGATACTTGGGCAAGTGCACCTCATGCCTGTTGCAACCTCTGAAGATTTTAGCCTTTCGCCATCTAGCATGATAAACATCCCTACCTGAAATATGCTTCGTATAGGTTAGGCCCAAAAATGAAAACAAAAGTGTCTTCTGCTGATTACCCTAGTAATCGCACCCCTAACTTAAGAGTCGGTTCGTTTAACCGTTGTTGACTGGAATAACGTGACTAAAAATGCTGTCACTTAGAAGCCATTAGGATTAATCGAAGAACATTTATAATAATATACCGATATGGTTCTTCCTTTATGTGTGTTCCTTTGTGCATATGTACCCACCCTGCTAGGGTCCGACAAGGACTCCAGTGTGTATAAATAAAATAAATAACTTCCTCCCCTTGCATCCTCAGAAATGCCACAAGTGATACAGAAGATCGCACATATATTAAACGTGATATTTTTGAACATAAATATTGCAGTTTCTCTTCCCTCCAGTGTTACGTTTCGAACTTCCCGAGTAACGAGACGATGCACGTGTCGAAATGAGCGTCCGTTTTTCTAAGAAGACTGCACGCGACCACCTCGGAGTTCGCGGACGCGGTGTCGCATGTCGGCAGCGACGGTAGCAGTTGCCCCAGTTTGTGTCCGGAGGACTGTGCACAGAGGCGCTAACGATTCGCCGAAGAGCGGGCGCGCCTGTGTTTGGAAACTGAGAGCCGCGGCGCCTGCGTGTTAGCACCAAGGAGAGAGAGCGGGTCATCTTCCCCCCCGTGGGGAAGAGCGGTCACCGCTTTCCTTTCCCGCGGAGTGCTCCCGCGCGAGGGGCCTGCGTGGGTGGCGCGCGGTTCCGACCTTGGACAGCCAGCAAGCCTCCTTGGGACCCCCATGACTGACTTCCCCCGGCGGAGTCGCCATCGTGCCGCTAAAGTGGAAAGAGTGCGCTGGGAGGACGTTTCTAGTGGGCGGTTCCCGAATGTCAGCATATCAGGAACTCAAATGTGATTGGACCTGGACGAAATAGAAAATTCCCCAACTAGGTACTTGGGGACAAAAACGTTGTTAAAAACGAGGGCACGAGTGCTCTCGTGTGTGTACCTTCTCAGATTCACCATGTAAATAAACCTTCGTTAAGTTCTCTCTAACTCTCGGCCAGTCTCTGCTTGGGTGACCACCGCCCAAAGTTCAAGTGCATGCAGCCCGACGTCTGACTCGGCTTTTCGCTACCCGTTGGTCCGCTACTGGAGCAGACCCAACGCAACACCAGCAACCGGCGTCATTTATTCAAGAGCAAGTTAAAAAGGCTGGCAAATGGTTTTGGTGAACCTATTTCTGTTATTCGTGAACTCGAATTACACGTTCAGCTTGAGCCTCACTGGTCGTGCCCCTAATTAATAATTTATAGCGCATCAGGGTGTCAAAAGGAAAAATATATATATATTTCAAATCCTGCACAACGCAGTACCCATCGTTCCATTCCTCATGCAAGTGTGCTTAGGAAACAGGCTGAATATTGACTTTCGAGGGAAGGAGAGCCTCTGGAAAAGTCTATCACTGTGGTTCTGCCAAACGTTTCTTTGTATATACTATTCCCGGATGTTTCCACGCAGATAATAGTCCATATTTACTTCAGCTCCATATCTTATGTATTCAGCTTCCCAATTCTACGTCCCTAGAGGAATTGTGTATGCTTAAGTCACTTCGAGAGGGAAATGCAACAGCAGTAGAAGTAACGTTGAGGTTAGACTTGTCTATCATTGCAGCCAACGTACTTGTTGCTGTCGTTATGCTGTCGATATACTTAGAATTCAAAATATATCCAAGACCTTTCTGGTCGTTTGGGTAAGCTACATATCGTTCATCATACTCTCGTTATATGACCTTATCCTGAACAGAGTGACACATTCCGCCATGGTAATGCTGGCGCGAATGCGAGCAAACTGCCACCACCTCCACCATGCAGTGTCTTCCCATTCTTGCAGTGTTCTCATGTGGGGGGTGCTAATATTCAACTCGCCTCGGTGACGGGAATGAAAGTGGAAACTGTGAAGGCGCAAAATTCCCTTATGGGTGCAACTTCACTTTTTTGCTAGTTTGTTTTCTTGTCTTTCCAGGCCACAGCTGCTTAGTATCGAAACAGTCTAAGCGATCTTTTTTTTTTTCTATTGACAGCAATTTCTCTGCGAATACCAGATACGCTCGAGCTCAACAGATGGTGCAGTGCCATTCAAACAGGGCTCGACTTGGAACGCGTAATTCAATGCATGCCCTGTGGTGCTTCTTGCTCTTTAGCTCAGAGCTCATCCATCTCTTCTATTCAAACATTGTTTTTTTTTTCGTTTTTTGCTGCCAGATGTAGATAAAGGTGATTAAACATTTTTCCTCTGTTTCGTTGTTCATGGACCACAGTGCAGCTCACCAGACATTAAAACCTAAAATTAAACTCAAATATTGTGCTCACAATGATTCATGTTCAAAAATAAGAAAGAAATGACGTCCTGTTCAACGCAGCTTCTGATGTTTTTCGAATTTTGTTTTGCATCTCTAGACTGTTCCAGTTCGCACTTCGGTTATATTGCGGCACACATGCTCGTTTGTTTAGACGGTGTAAATGCAGAAAACAGTGCGGCACGGTAATGCTGCCTTTATTTTCCACGAGGCAAGGAAAACCATTTAGGCCCGTTAAGCGTAAACAATCTTAAAATGTCTTACTTTTGGGGCTTTCTGAGAAGGTGAGTAAGAAAGCACCTATATGATGGAGGCAAAGATATACCGAAAAAAAAGACACAATGAGATATAAACTGTGTTTTGTCTAGTTTTTAATACTTAATTTTTTAGAAGCCCTTCTAGTAAAAAGAACAAGAACATCAAACTTTAGTGAAGACTGCACTGCTATTCCACTGCCGCTATGCGTAATCAAAATAGAGCTTTCTCCAGCTTTCCAAACATTGCGTTTCTATTTCTTTCCAAATGGCGTTCAGTCACCATAACGCAAGCGAGTACTTCAAATCATGCCCAAACAGTTTCCTGGGATCTAAATAATATTTAATTGACAAGGATTCTTTAAATATGAAACGTAAATATCGCAGCATGACTGCACTGAGTAGGCTGGCCTCTCGGATTTATAATGTCTCTGTCATCAGGCTCTGTCATCAGAGTCTGTATTGTTTTTGAAGATGTCACTGTCTCTCTGACCTTGAGTCATCTGATTGGTGGAAACAGCGGAATGGGAACTGGTAATGAAATTCGGTTCCGTTGTGTCCACCAGTCAGAAACGCGAGGTCAGGGAGATAGCGAAACTTTTGATAACGACCCTAACTCGGAATATAAGCGCTGAAGTGCGGGTGTATTCCGGGATTGGCATGAATCTGAGGCTAGAAGCATGCAGGCCAGAGGCGCACGAGTTCTCATAGACAGTGGAAATACTCTACAGTTGAGAGATAAAGGTACAAATCTGAAATGATCTATCGTAGTAAGGGTCGTCTAGAAGAACCCTAACAAAAGAAAAAGTCGACGGTGACGCAGAAAATGGTACTACGGTCTCTGAATATGTGTCGTCGTCTCACCTTTTGCAGTGTGCAGCTCTGTCGATAGACAAACGATTTCATTAACCGACGGACCATCCATGTTAGAAGGAATAGTTGAGAACAAATTATATGCAGCTATTGCTAATTTCTAGCATTTGTACTTTTCGCGTGTACAAAGAGGCAGTCATGAAAACCTTTGTAAAGCAGAATATTTACTGCAAATAACTTGATAAAATACATGTAGTATACCAAACAATTTATGAGTAGGTGTCAGCAGGTAAAGCAATCACCTACTTAAAACAGCGGTGTTCCGCTAAACACCACCAAGCGAGAAAATGCAATTTTTTCCCTACTTTTGCAGTTTTTGGGGAACAAGTAATACCAAACAAAAATGAACATAAGAGTGGTCACAAAAACCTTGATAGTTCTTCTAGGTTCTTTTTCCATCAGGAGGCTTTATTATTTTAGGCGTTCATGTTACCTCCACGTAAACGGTCCTTTTCCATCAAGATGCTTTGAGCCACACACTCTACCACTGCACCCTGGACAACTCGACCATACTACAACCGTCGCAAAACGAATACGCTCTTTGGTAAAGCTGCCTAAAAAGGACTCGTTTCTCTCGGCCGGATAAACCCAGATCAAATATTATCAGCAGAAAGGTACCAGCCTCCGTCACGTTGTTTTAAACGAGACGACCGTTGCTGTCAATATTCTCCTGCGGAATAAGTTGTATAGCATACCAAGTGCTGAAGCCAGCCTCGCTGATGTCCGAAAAACAAAAAGCAACTGTGACGTGCGCCGTCAAACATAGAAAACCCTGTAGAGGTTGATAAAGCGATGCATTACTGAAGAACAAGGTAAAGCTGTTGAGAGAGAGCACATCACTTTGTTCAAGTTTTTTTTTTTTGCACATCAAGCACTAATATTTGTGCATCACGAACAAATTGGATGCAAAGAAAAGTAATGAATACGTCCAGTGAATAACCCATAGCTCTCACTCTCAGAGAGACATATCTATTCGCGAATAAATATAAAAAGTTTGTCTGCTTGCCCTAGTGTCATAGTAGGTCCCTATATTGTTCTCGCATTTTTTGTTTCTCAAGGAGGCCATGTTTTAAGCAGACTAATATGCAACACAATTATGCAGGTATATTTTGTATTGCTTACGTGTGAGAAGGCAAAATTATTAAATGACTATGAGACATGAGTGTGTTTAGAGTTTGCACATACTTTACACTTTAAAGTACGTCCCCAGTAAAGCGCTGAGTATTGTTACGCAGCAAATGTGTACTTCTCATCGTCGTATTCACTACAGAGAACGTTGAGTTCCAACATCTAAGATTCTAAATAAATGACATCGAACCCGGCGTGGTTACGACATCACCGTTTCGTACCCCCCAAATGTTGCCATTCAGGTATTCATCTCCGAACCAGAGGTGTCATACTTGTTTGCTTTGCTGAAAACATCTTCCGTCTGCCTGCGGTAAATGATATGCGTATGTCGTTCATTTATTTGTATATCGCTTGTTGGTAGCCTCGGAAAATTATTGAGAATATCAACGGGACATGTCAACGCACACTCGATACCACCAACTTCCTATAAGTATAGAGATACAATGCTGTTTGAATGACGACAGCGCACTAAAGGGACTCCAGCCGCCAGCACATGGCGCGAATTTCATGGACCTCAGCAAAATAACTGTCACATCACTCCGGTTGCAGTTGTATATTGTCTAGCTCATTGAGCAGAATAGGGCCGGGTTTTATGTCTCCGTACCAGAAGAGTCTAACGGTGAGCAGTGCGCCCTGTTTGCTGTCTGATTAAAGTCATTTTTCAAAAGAAATATTCGACAGAAGTCGTTTGGTGCAACAATGTTTCTTTCTTTATCCTTAACCTTGTGCTGCCGTTATTGGCTTCTCAAAGCACAGAGTGAATGATAAATGATGGATCGTCTCGAAAAAGCGGCTCATTGCAGAGCGAGTTTATTGTCCAATCGGAGAAAAGGGCTTTCCTCCTCTCTGTGTTATTATTATCATGATTTCGCTCTACCTTATTTACTGTTCGCTTTCAAAATGCTTTCTCGGACTAAAACGTTTCTGTCTACTTTCAGAACCCACAGGAAGTGCAAAGGAGCTGGTGAATAGCGACATTATTTTCAACTCCCATTCAAGGCTGGAAAATTGGTATCAATGGAATGCAGTTTGCTAAATTTTGTAAAGAATCAGATTATTTTAGAATGTTAACTTGTAGCGGTCGACCAGTGCTCAGACGAACATTGCCCTGTCTCTGTGCCACCCTTACATAAGTCAATGTGTACTAAAAAGGCTTGTTCTCACGATGCTGGAATAAACCTACCCTAACCACCGACTGAAGAAGCGTTGGGTTTTGTACGGCTGAACAGGTGTACAATCACTCAGCCTAAATAATCTAGAAATCTTGAGAAGTCAGATTTCTTCAAACTAATATATTACCTAACATCGCCTAAAGGTAAACCCGACCAATAATGTATTCCTACTGTGCGACCGTCGACCTTCTGGTGGTTCTGCGCCGGACGGCAAGCTGGTAACAACGCAAATAAGGCAAAGGAATGCCCATAATTCCTGCTGCTGTAGTGAGCCTCGTTTTCAAGGCACTTCTTCTTAGTACGAAGCAGCCCCTTCCACAATCGGCTGGCATGCATTTGGGTCCGAAGAAGCTGCCTCTAGTTGTTTTCATCAGCTGCACGTAATGCGGAACCTGTAAAGAATACACTTTTGCTATAAACAAATTAGAATGACCAATAACTGTTTGAAGCCGTTAATGTTGGAGCAAACAATTATCGAGGACAAAAATATGGGCAATTCAGTTCAGTTCAGTTCAGGCGTTCAGTCGTGTTCGACTCTTCGTGACCCTATGGACCATGTCACGCCACGCTTTCCGGTCTCTCACTCAATTAATCAATTTCAAAAGAAACCTACTCGAGCAAGTACACCAAATGGAACGTGGCACAAGTTTATTACTTGGAACGTTACTGATTAGCACCAATCGAAGCCAAAGACACATAGCGGACACAACAAGCGCTCTCAGAACTTGGGTACGAATCTTGATTGGATGGGCTGCTTTCGACGGAGTAGAGCAGCCAAGCAGAAGACACTCGCTCGAGCAGTATAAGTCTGCCCCCACGCTCCTTTTCTCTTCCGATTGCCGCAACACAATATGCAACATTTTTTTAAAGGCGTGTCAAAATATGCAACAAAAAAAACGCACTGAAATCATGAAGGAATGCAAGAAGAATGAAATGAAGAACAGCGTGCCAGAAAAACAATATATTAGCAGAAGAGTGGATTTATGATGCAGTGAAATATAAAAAGAACAGAAATTCAGGGTAAACCAATGTATAGACCCTTACACGTCCAGTTATGCCACTAAAGCGATCTTAAAAAAAGTCATTTAATTTTCAATACTCATAGCGATTTAGTATGTCACATCTTTTTCCACTCCGAGTAGAGAAAGCCACGTTCCGAAATCAATAATTACGCCAATCGTAGTGTCCATTGCCCTGATTACACACGGCATAGACAGGCCATCAAATAATGCGTCTGCAACGCATGGTGCGTGGTGGTAATGCGTTACCGCTATATGCACCAAACTCAGATACCAAAGAACCAACTTGGCGCGTTTGAATTGCGCGAACATCCTCTATTACTTGCACCTACTTTTGAACCAGATCACCGATATCATGCACTTGCTTGCACAGCCGCCTCCCTATTCGCGCGAAACGCATGGTTTTCCGGCCGCTGTTGCACATCGCTTAGTGAAAATGAGACCGCCAACCCATGAGCAGCCATCGCTTTTTTTATAGGGCCGCGCATGCCCACGGCACACTTAACTCAAACTAGGAACCTAACGTTAGACTGGCTGACTTCGAGTGCCCTAAACACTTTGCCACACCGGCAGGGCGGAAGGAATGTAGGGTTGAACAAATGCCGCCAAAATGTTAGCAGTGTGTTAGGGTATTATATGCGAGATAATTGTAGACTAATGCGAACAGTGCGTCGAAATATAGCTAAATATAGCTTTTCTTGAACGATTCACATTTTGTGGATATACGAAGAAGCCTCTACCATCGTCCTGCGCAAACATTTTTAGCTGATGCTTCACTATTTCATGATCTATCACTGGGAAAACACATTTACGATGCTTCTTTGAAGCTTGCTGACCCTTATTTGTTCCTTCTTGCTGGAGTATATTCAAGTCCCCTTTATGGGAAGCTAAGAAAAGAATACTGTCACCGCGAGAACACAAAGTTTCGAAAATACTTCACCGTTTTTGCTCAAGCTGAGGATAATGAGCCGGCATGTGAACATTTTCGTTGTACCATTGGACATGAAGAGGAGTGACCACGGGTAAGCCATCAAGTCCTAGTGTCAGTGCTAAAGCCACGGCCCTGGCCATCTTAGGGGCCTTACAGTAGCGTATCCTTCAAACAGCGGTCACTCTTCTGGCAGCTGGCACGGTTTTTCAGAGAAATGCAAGCTGTGCAGCAGGACACATTGATTGTTTCAAACGCCATCTTCATCCAAATAGACACTGTCCTTTCGCGAGGTTTCACCCTCGATGGTCCCCAGAATTCTGAAAAAAAGAAAAATTATTACGCGACAGGTTGTTTATGAACGCAATTTTTTCATATCTTCTAAAAAAGCACGAAATGAAATAATACATCTGCAGAAAGTTCTTTAGCGCGGTCGTAGTTTCGCTCTCCTTGCTGTGAAAACGACTTGCAATGACATAATAAACCACACGACATAAGCGCAGGACAAACTTAAAAAAAAAAATGTTTGCTAGGCATCGCAAACTTAGACCATTACTCTCAATAAATTCTTAACCCTGTTTTACAGTGTTTTTCACTTATCTAACAGTTGTGGTCAAGTATCTTTCTCACGGGTATTAAACTGCAAATTTGTGAAGACTTTGCAAGTGCAGGAAAAGAGGTAGCTATGGATCGGAAGATGCGACTCTCCTCTCAACCTGTTCATAATAACATTTTGCAAAAGGGCCTAGTTGACCCAGAATTGAAAGCAATGCCCGTGCCTCTTCAGTGAACGTCGATTGACTTATGCCAACTTCACCGCTTCGACCATATTCTTGAGTTTTTTCAAGTATAGTGAGTGTAGAAAATTGTAATCATTCGTTCCATATTTCTTTCTTTTCTTTCCGTGTCATTTGACGGCAGTGCTTTGTATATCCGAGGCGACAAATGACGGTTGTTGTAAGCCGTCATCTTACAAGCGCGAAATCCCAATAACAAAGGGGTCAACGATTTGTTTGCGAATAGATCCGCTAAATAATATGGCAGCAAAATGAAGCGCCCTTACATGACAGCAAAACGAGAAAGCATTCAGGATTTCACGTATGTATTATGGGTAACGTCGTTAAGCGGAGGGATGAAAAGAAAACAGAAAGCATCGCCAGAAAGCGTTTTCTCTTCCTTCGTTGAAAGCAGATTAAATTAAAATTAGTAGAAATGGTTCAGAAGAGTAATGAAAAGATTTAGCAAAATATAGCTGCATAAAAGCTTAGAAGAAACAGAACGAAGCAATCAGCGTGGAATGAATTTAGGGTGTACAGCGCAGTTGAATTTCACTTTGACACATTACCTCTCCCTGAAAGGCCAGTTTCCAGAAGGACCCATGCTACATCGCGTAAAATTATTCACGAAAGAATTACTACGTTATTCAATATGCTCTTCTAACTGGCGACAAGAAACTGAATATGTGGAAAAGGTTTAGAATAGGATCGGATCTTAGGAAGATATATTACATAATTTTGTGTCTATCAAAAAAAAATGCAAAATTAGGAAATCTTCTTTGCATCCATCTCCAAAATTCTATGTTTCATAAAAACTATAACACAAATGCCATTCGACATGGCAGTAATTTGACTGAAGCCCCAGTCAAGATCTAAAAGCACACCTGCAAGAGACAGTTGTTTTAGCAGTATTCTGTCTGGAAAGCAGAGGAGGTACCATCCGGTTACCAGGCACATTAAATTTGTGCGGCTATTGGGGAAAATTGACAATTTCAGTACACTACGTTGTTTCCAGCAAAATACAAAACAAACAGTAATGTAAAATGCAAGTTCAGTTTTTTTTAAAACTGTTCCTAAATCCTCCCTTCACTCAGCAATTCTTTCCCCTTTTTTTCTTTTTTTTTTGTACCGAAGCTATCATTTATTTCATCACAGATAAGTCCGAAAGGCGGAATCAAATGAAACATGAGATTATTTGTGATTCACACTTAGACAAAGCCCAAACTCAAAACTTTCTTATTGCATTTATTTGTGTGGAATCGCTTAACCTTGGTTTAAAGCAACCCAATTGAAGACGTCAGCCTTTTTGCTTGAGGCTCAAGCCGATAGACACATTATAGGCTATGTGTTTGCAGAGGCAATTTTTCTGCATGTGTTCTGTGTACAAGCCTTTGCTGTTTCCTATTTTCTAGTAAGAATGTCCTCTTTATTTACTATAATATTTTATTGCATCTTTACGGTTATTCTCATGTATCCATGCTAGAAATCGGCCTTTTGCGTTTTCCTGTGCTGCCACCTCGTGCGCAACGCCGCAATCAAACTGGCGGGATACTGCGCCACACGGACACGCTCCTCCGCACGCTGAGCCCCGCCGCGGAGCACGTTTTCTTGGCGCACATAATTTTGGTTCTGTCGACGATAGCGTGTCCTGGGCAGCACCTGATACCTGGCGGGTCATTATCACCATCATCAGCCTGATTATACCCACTGCAGGGCGAAGGCCTCTCCCATATTTCTCCACTTAACACGGTTCTGTGCTAGCTGCATCCACCTGACCCCTGCGAACTTCTTAATCTCATCCGCCCACCTAACTTTCTGCCGCCTCCTGCTACGCTTTCCTTCCCTTGGAATCCAGTTTGTTACCTTCAGCGACCATCGTTTATCCTCTCTTCGCACTACATGTCCTGCGCATGTCCATTTCTTCTTCTTAATTTCTACTAGAATGTCAGTAACTTGAGTTATTTCTCTGACCCACTCTGCACGCTTTCTATCTCTTAATGTTACCCCTACCATTTTTCGTTCCATAGCCCTCTGAGTTGTCATCAACTTAAGTAGGACTCTCTTGGTTAGCCTCCACGTTTCAGCCCCATAGGTGAGTACAGGCAAGATGCAACTGTTGTATACTTTCCTCTTGAGCGATACCGGTAAGCTGCTAGTCATAATCTGCGAGTGCTTGCCAAATGCGCTTCATCCCAATCGTATTCTTCTTGTTATTTCCTTTTCGTGGTCCGGATCTGCGGTTACTACCTGTCCTAAGTAGACATATTCGCCTACTACTTCCAGTATTTCGCTACCTAATGTAAACTGCTGTTCCTTCCCGAGGCTGTTGAACATTACCTTAGTCTTCTGCATATTGATTTTCAAGCCTACCTTTCTACTTTTCCTGTCTAGGTCATCAATCATTATTTGCAGATACCTGGTGGGTATCTAGGGCTAAGTGATGGCTAGGTGTCATGACCGAGGAATGCAGCGAAGCCCACTGGCGAAGAAATTCAGCGGTACATCCAGTGGTCCGGCATGCGATGCGATCGCCAGTTGAGCAACTGCCACCGCTTCAAAGATGAGGGCAACATACGAAACGTAACGTTTCGAAACATTCGTATCAATGGGATGTAAGGCAAAAAAAAAAAAAAACAAAGACCAATGAAACCAGAACCAGGAGTTAGTTTCATGCTACTATTCCGGCCTTTTTTTCACTGAAATTTGAAGTAACCAGAACATCTGCATTAGTGAAGTGTGCTTAGCTCATATTTTTTTTTCGGGCTTCAGCTGGGACCACCCACAATGAGGGCTGGGCAAGTAGTTATGAATGTCTTTGGGCTCCGCCCAAGCCAATAATTACGGCCCATGCAGTGCTCTAATTAGTAGTGTAAATGAAAGAAACTGTGCAGTCTGTAATAGTTGTGTACTTCTATCCCACTACATATGTACTTCATCCCACTTTCGCAAAGTTCCTACGGGATTGCAGAATGTACAAATAAATAAAAATGACAAGTTGTAGTGACTGAACTATGCCATGCTTCTGTACATTATGCTATCTTAAACAATAACTTGATAACCCTGAGATGCGCTGCTATGACTACTTCTTGATGCAGAAGCAGCGACAACATATGTGAGAAAAGGAAGTTTAGCAACTCTGCTGCAACCACATATCTGGCAGTTTCTGAAACAGCTCTCTTTCTCTTCTCAGTTTGCAAGTAGCACTAAATGTCCATCAAATAATGCAGCAACACCAGTAACCAATCAAATTTCAATGCATTACGAGCAAATGGTAATCAAACTTAATGTGGATAGTCCAATGCTACATGGAATTTTAATGAACACTCTCAAAGGCAACTAACTTGGTGGTGCTAGGGGACAGCCTTCAAAATCTCTGGGATCTGGCTTTGAGAACGTTCTTGCAGCAACTCAAGTTCAAAAAAAAAAAAAGAAAAAGAGAGAGAGAGACGAAGGAAACAATATTCGACACCTATAAACAAGCTTCAAATAATGGCAGGTTGATGACAAAAAAGTTTATTCCATGTTTTTGTTTCAAGTGAAATGTTTACTAGATTCCATAGCTTTTAGACTTGTGCACGTTTGTCCCCATAAGCATATTGTTCTGGCAGGTGGTAGCTGGTCACTGACTCCTCTGGTTGCTTTTGTTTTGCTGTCCGGTTTGTCGCACGTTGAAAACGGCTCATAGCATTCGCCCGCTTGGCCTCATTGCTCGAAAAGTTGAATACCGTCGGGATGAAATCAGGGTGCCGCGGTGGCATGCAGGGC
The DNA here is from genome assembly GCF_055883805.1 of Amblyomma maculatum. Taxonomy (NCBI): domain Eukaryota; kingdom Metazoa; phylum Arthropoda; class Arachnida; order Ixodida; family Ixodidae; genus Amblyomma; species Amblyomma maculatum. Next base: position 109,266,711 of record NC_139347.1, on the reverse strand, counting down.
TTTCCTGCTAATTAATAAAAGGTTTCATTACAGCTTGCACAAATATTTATCCTCAGTACCTAGTTCATGCGTGTTACAAAGTGGTTCCCGCAGAGTCTTGATGCGCTCGACGGCTCCCAAGGGCGCCCTTGGTAGCCCTGCCGACGAACAGCTTTTATCCAAGCTTCGCGTCGAAGACGGTCTCGTGAATCGCTTGGAAAGCGAAAAAAGCCGAGGCCGCTTCCCTTTAATCATTGTGTATCACCACCAAACGCTACACTAGTAGTCGGCATCGTCACAAGCGTCGTACTATCCAACAACGACCACCAAAAGAACTGCAGAAATGCAGGCGCCGCGGGCAGCCGCCGGTTTGTTTACCCCACCGCCGGAGCCGATCGCGGCGGCCACGAACCCACCAGTCCGCTTCGCGACTACGCCGCTAGAGGTTGGGCGCATGCGCAGTCTCGTCCCGCAAAAGGCCGATTGGATATCTGAAGCGTGAATTTTCAAAGTGAGGTCACCATATTCCTCTACGAGAACGCAAATCGTCATTAACTTGTTTCTGTTTATTTTCTCCATAAGCATACGGAGCACCCTCCAGATAATAAGTTTTTTTTCTAATTGCAGCTGTTGGCCAAGATTGAAATTTTTAGCCAGAATCTTTTTTGTTAAATATCCTTATATTAATAACTGTTCGGATATCATAATAAAGTGGTATGTTTTGAAGAAAAAAAAAAGCATGCACAGGTTTGACATGCTGAAACCTAGCATAAAAAGGGAATGAACTTGTTCAACGTTGTTTTTCTTGACAGATGGTAAACATGAACGACGTTGCTGCTGTATTCTAATCTCTGTTCAGACTTATTACCTCTTTTCTCGCAAATATAAATCTTTCGAGGACAGAGATTTTTGTTACTTTCGAAAGAAGCTTGCAGCATTTTTTGAACTCATGATATTAAAATGAAAGAAAACTTGGTTGACCTTGCATTTCACTAACCAGGCTGTCTTATGTTATTCGTTTTGGATATTTATGGCCAACTAGTTTTTTTCTTTAATTGGTGCCCAATAGAAGAATCGCCCCAGAAATTGAAGACGAGCAGGTTGGACAAAAATGCTGAGAAGCGTTCAGGTTAGAAAATGTGTTCCAAAACGTACAGGGCTTAATAATTAGCTCCATGGCACGTCCTTAGATCAGGTAATTTTTGGTAATAAGTAAAAACAGCTCTTATATGGCTTCATGTGTCTACAACGCCGGTACCTGAATTGAAGATCATTCGGTGAAGCGTGCGCACAAGTGACGCAGACTGCAGAGCGTTTCTTTTCGGCGTAAACGCCAGTGCACATGTAAGGCGGAGAAGCACAGCAGTTGTGTCGTGCAGCTATCTACATCAAACGTGCACGTGGCATCAACATATCTGTTATATCAAGCGTAGGTGTCTAAATCCGATATTATTAAGCGCCAACCATAACCATGCTTCAACATAACCAGAGCTCTCCGCCCATTTCTTCCTCCGAGCACTCATGCCGCAGCGGTGGCTTTAGGAACTAGACGCGTCGGCGTTGTTTCAAGCGCTGCAACCGGTTGCACCTACTACGTTTTCATTGAGCGAGCGTGCTGCAATATTTATTATTTACCGAATAATGTACGATATTTGAGCCTGAAGGGATTGAAGGTTAGTTTATTGTGCCTTCTGGCGCACCTAACATACCGCACTATAAAATAGACTTGAAAAACAAGTTGCAATGTACAAGCGCTTGCTCTGGGTGCGTGTTTGATGGTGATATAACCGAAATCAACCAAAATGTATTCTCCTCAGAACGCACACGGAAATGAAATTTTGTATCTGTTTTTATGGGTGTGCATATAGTTATATGCATATATGTACATAGCATGCGTATGGCGTGTACATAAATGTGTGTGTGTGTGTGTGTGTGTGTGTGTGTGTGTGTGTGTGTGTGTGTGTGTGTGTGTGTGTGTGTGTGTGTGTGTGTGTGTGTGTGTGTGTGTGTGTGTGTGTGTGTGTGTGTGTGTGTGTGTGTGTGTGTGTGTGTGTGTGTGTGTGTGTGTGTGTGTGTGTGTGTGTGTGTGTGTGTGTGTGTGTGTGTGTGTGTGTGTGTGTGTGTGTGTGTGTGTGTGTGTGTGTGTGTGTGTGTGTGTGTGTGTGTGTGTGTGTGTGTGTGTGTGTGTGTGTGTGTTGCCTTTCTTCATAAACAGGTGTAGAGTTGAAGCTATGTATGTCCATCAGAGCAATGCATTTCTCATCCTGTCTGCCTGCCAAGGGTTCTCAGCCCTTAAACGACAAGCCCCTAACCTGAAAATATATTTTTGTCCGCTATATACACCAAGTTCGCATGAGGCAAACCAAAGGCACCTTTTCTGCCTCCCGGGCAAACATACTGGTCTGATCCATGTAGACACTTGGCATGCATTATACAGTAGCCCTAATGTTGGCACAGGAATTATACGGCTTCAGTACCCATATCAATGTCCGGCTTCATGAGGCACCTTTAACGTTTGAGGCAACTGTACGATATATGAAGATGCTGCTATACACATGTTAATAGAGAACTGGCCTAAGCCTCCAATCCGCAGCAAAAATACGTTTTTATAGACCTTCCAGCATTCACACCGAGTAGGTAAAACTACTATGGAAAACCATAAGAGCGCGATTTTAAATAAATTCACTGGTACAGTGAAATGTTACGAGATACCTATCGGAATATGTTAATAAAAATGGTTTAAACTTCCTATCCGAGCTAAATGTTTTCTTCTGAAGTTTGTTCTTTGTTAACAAGTAACTAAGACAGCACGGAAAATAAATCGAGCACGTTTTGAACATAAATAGCAGGACACTACATGCACGGAGAGAAATGATCTGCTGTATTATAAGTTTAATCTTCCAGTTTCAAAATGTGTGATAACTAAACGTTCAAACCGTCTTTCCTAAAATGCTTTCAATGTTTATGGGTAAACTCAAGGCCGCTACCTTGTTGTCCGCTTGTACTGTCGCTATCAACTGCGTAGATGTGTGACGGCAAAATTAGTATCGGTGACTGCACCTAGCTGACTTTGTATCCAATCGCTTGCGGACTAAAATAAAGAGAGAAATCCATAAGGAATGCCGCTGAAGTGGCTTACGTGCATAAATAAAGGGCAACAGGCTGACGGTGCCCGTGGTGCGTCTTCAAGTATGGTTGTCTCGCTTCGCTCGTTCTAGCCAGCGACCTAGAAAGGCAACGCCTCTGTTGGCTTCGTGAAATCCCTGAGGAACATCGGTCTTACATGAAGGTGTCTGAAGTTCATTATTAAGTTATCCGTTAAGCAGTCTCACTCCTTTCCTTTGTCTGCGTAATTAAGTCATCCTGATTGAAAGCTCACTGAAGCCGGCGACGAGTGAGACACAAGACTGCTGTATCGCCATATAGAGGGCACGTCTAGCTGAACCAAAAAAGTGCTGCTTACTGCTCTGCCGCTTCTGCATACACAGCTGAAAATGCCTTATTTTTGCCAAGAGTAGTGTTCTTAGCTTCTTGATTTCTCTAGATTTGCCAGCTTAACGTGCGCTGATTAAGCTAGAAATGGCGATTAGTTTGCGCGGTTTGGTTTGTAAATACTAAGTTTCGGAGGGCTACATAAATTTTAGCGCCAGCAAAAAGTCTTGTTCCTCGGTATATGTATTACACCAATGTGCCTGAGCAATGCTGCGGGTTTGTTTCATTTGTATTCGTTAAAATGTATACCGCTTGGGACGCGTTATTTCTCCGCATTGCTTTTAATTATCACACCGCAAAACGAAGACGTATTTGGCGTTAGAAATCCGGCACTGAAATCAATTTATTTTTTATCGGGAAGGGGATATAAACTTGTTATTTGAAGGAGCTATTTAGGAATCGACGTATTTATTGATATATTCTTCGCTTTGGCTGCGTCCGCTGCAAATAAGGGGGAAAATACTGGCCCTTCTATTTTTTCATGCGTGGCTCGTTATTCGCGTTACCCATGAAAGTGCGGACAGATATTATATGTTACGCATATCCAGGGCACCCTATGGTTCATTCGAAATTCGCTTCGAAATTAATGCGGCCGAATTTGAGTGTTGATTTGTTTAATTGAACGGGTGTGTAAATTTGCTAGGTGCATTGCCAAAATTGAGTTCGGGCGTTCTCATCATTGTGTTGGCCCACTAAAAAATTGACTTGGTATGTGCATACCCCTAAACGTTAACACGCCTTATTCCTAATAGTGGCTTCGTCCGCCGCAGGGAAATATATTGACTCAGCCCTATAGTAGTACTTGCCGAATTAGAAAACTCATTTGACTGAAGCTCAAAACTGATTCGACCGATTCCCGAAATCAGGCATGGCAAATACCTAAAATGAACACGTTTTCAGCCAAATTGTTTTTGCGCATTTTGAGAACTCATTTGACCTACTCAAAATCGACTTCACCACTCGCGAAAATGTCTTTTCCCGCCTCCAAAATGAGTGAGACCCACTCTGAAAATTAACTTCTTCCAATTCAGAAATTGAGTACAGCAAAGCTCCAAACCAATGCGACACAAAACCCGAAGTGGACATCGCTCATCACTAAGTTCGGGTGGTATCCTCACGAAATTTCCTGCGTCCGAATAGAAAATTTGTTTACCCTGCGTGCAAAACTTTTACCTGACCTAACCCCTAAATTTTCCCGCCCGATTCCCATAGATCGAGTGGCCCAGGCTAGAAAGGCTTGGGACACCTCCGAACTTTGTGGGGCCCAATCAGAAAATTAGGTCAGAAAGTTCTTACATGCAGATAGGCAGTCCAGATTTGGAGAGAGTCGCAGTATAGTACATTCTTTGACGGGCTCAAATCGTCGCTCATCTTTTACAGGAAGCGGCGGCCGGATAAAAGCTTGTAGTATGGAGAGTATGGGAAGAACATCATAGGGCTTATGCGCACTCTATCAAGGGCTATAGATAGGTTCACTTAGCGCTGGGCAAACGAGCTTGCCTCAAAACGCTCATGTAATCATCTACTGGTCGTGCTCTTGGCAAGCAACATTTTCTAGCGCTGCATTCTGCAGCTTGTATAGTGACCTGAAATGTAAGGGCATTGAGGAAGAACCGCCTGCTAGCCCTTCCGAGCGAGCCCAGAGATAGTAAATCATGAACTAAGCATCGAAGAATCCGGTACACAAGCCCTTAATTTTTGTTTAATACTCCAGATTGGACTGTCTCTGCCCATTGAAGCATTACGTGCCTCATCGCATAAATCTCCAACATTACTGTGGTTCGTAAAGTAGACTGCAACAACACCTGCCTAGCTCTAGCAAGTTTATCAGTAGACCATCATGGCGTACCACAATTTCCATCGTTCACGCATTTTTTCTAGGGCTTTGAGTATCGGCGAGTTACCGTCAGCCGACGCCATTATTCCGGACAGCGTGGTAGTATACATGCCAGTGTACGTATAGTTTGCGCGTAGACAGAACTCACGGTTTCGCAATTTCTCGGTCACGGTGTTGTGCCGAGGACGTTTTGGATGAGAGAAGAGGACGTTATGCTCGCTCCAATGCTCCATATTTATGGCAAATCTCTCAACTCGCACGTGGTTGAATCAGCGTCGTTGCTTCGTGTTGCTTGGTTATTGAAGGGGCTCAAAGTTTAAAGTTAGGTAATGGTCTTTAGTAATGCCTACCTTGTCTAAGGTATTTAGTACAATGCTTACTTTACGTGGCTGTGTCCTGAATTAGTGAAGTGAATACGCGGTTCGACGTGCTTTTCTTTTAGTGGGATCTTGTTTGAAAGGCTAATGGCCGCAATACTTCATACTGAAAGAGTGTTTATGGTTGGGAATGCGAGCATTAGGCAAGGTTTTTAAAAGGGCTGCGAAAGGTGACGCTTGGGAATATGTTTTGATTTGTTAAGCCCTTAAATGGTAACTCAGTGCCGAAACTTTGAATAAGCGAAGTAAAATGCGAGATTCCTTAGCTAAACTTACCGTATCTACCAGGTTAGTTTCGAATATTAGTGGATATTATATCCGAACCAACCCTGATATATGTACAGATATAGTCCAGGTCATGAAAATATAAGCAGCTTTAAATATTCAGAGGAGTCCAATCAACACTCCTGCTTCGAAGCACTATTTTCAAAGGACTGCAAGCATAATTCTTTTAAGAATTAGCAATGCAGTTTCATCGGTTGCTAGAGGCTTCTTCAACATCGGCGAAGAAATTATCGAAATTGCGAGCGGCATTCCTGAGAAACGCGCAAATATAGTGTATAACCTACTGCTTTCTTTTCATCCTTTCTCAGCACTGTCATTACAAGAATCTCGCAGCATACACTAACCCAATGCTTATTATATGTACCCAGAGACGCCCTAAGCATTGCTCGAGAAAACTCAAAGCCTTCAAACACCGAACAACTTAAAAAAAAACAAAAAAAAAAACGTGCCAGCGCGATAACCAGTACATTCAACCCTGAATCGTGAGCGCCGGTTAAGAGAGGCCTACTCATTTGTTCCACGACTTGCAAGGAAATTACTTGCAGAGTCTATGGCAGGCAAGGAAGGGGAGTGCCCAGCATGAATTTAAGAGAAGCACCTGGTCCCGAGGTTGGGTTGATATGCCTAAAATGAGCCGCACTGGGAGTTGATGTGTGATTCAGCTTCAATGACACATCGCACCAAATAACTATACTACTCCCTCTAATGAACTTAGCAATTAGGCCAAATTTTCTTCGTGCAAAATTAAACGGAATACACTTCTCTCCACATATTTCTTCCCGGTATGCGTTTCATGCAATATATTTCTAAGGAGACTCAATTACTAGAACATAGATATATGGCAGGGGTGAAAGAGGTAATAGGAATTCATGGAAGGAATGAAATAATGTATAAAATGTTATCCTCGAAGAAAGCGTTTAAAATTAGCGCGGTGAGCTCAAATAAGATAAAGAGGTCATTTTTGTTCACACGATCGAAGCTGTGAAAGTGGGGTTTATAGTGAACAAATGTCACGGGGCATTACTTATTTTTTTTTTTCTCGCATTCGTAGAATAAACGGCCATAAACATCATGGTCTTGCACCAGCTTCTAATCTGTGCGAGCGTTTGCATGAGTATGCCGACAGCTGCGATTTTTTCAGACCGATGATGAAGGTTATGCTTGACTGCTGATGCTTGAGTAGGTGGAATAAAAAAGCCGTGCCGGATAGCCTATAGAGAGAGATACCTTCATTCTCACACCTTCGAGTTGTAAAAGAACTTTCCGTTAAGTACGTAATACACTAATCTCCGATGTGCGAGAAATAGTCGGGGTATGACATATTTCAAGTACGTTTATCTTGATCTATATCATGTTATGGTGATCGGACTATCTGAAGCCCGCGTGCCGTCAGTGTGCTTGGGCGGATAGCATCGGGGGCTCTAGATGACACCCGGTGGCCAGCAGCTGCACGAACACCCGTCTTGTAGGTACCAATCAGCGCGTGTGAAAACAGATAAACTCCTATATTTTCTGTGGCGGTAACGGTCACGTGACGAAAGTATGCTAAGACCGTCAAATGTAAGCTTCTCGATAGTATGTCTCCAGAGTGCTCAGAGAATATCTCCAGGGTATACAAAATTCTAGTCGTTGTGCATTGTCTTACAGTTTCCCGCCAGCCTTTGTCCTGCAATGCAAGCCATTTCTTACTCAATTGAATAAAGACCGGATGGCTAAAGAGGCACAAATCTATCAGACATTTGGGCTTTAGCTGACAAGTGCCCTGGTAATCTCGCTTGTCCGTGGTTGGAAATAAGATAATGTGATTCATAATCGGTACATCATCAGTCGAGCTATCTGGGGCAAATGAGTAGAGAAATTGTGTGAATTCGGTATTCAGTTTGAGAGAAGAGGTTTGCAGAGAACAAAATAGTGAGCAATGAAAACTGTTTTATATGCTGGCGTTCATTAAGACCAGGCAGGCAAAAAAGGGGATTGAGAAAAAAAAACAAAATGGATGCACCCAAGATTGCTTCCGCGAAAAAATGAGAAAGAAGTACTTTTTGAGCCACTGGGTTTCTTTCATTATATGTTGCACATGAGTCTGGCTCTCTTTTGCAACTTAGAGCAACATAGCGACGGCAGCAGAAAATTACAGGTTCGCCGTCATTTATTCTGCCCTTCATGGCCGCTTTGCGTGCGCCCTGATTGCCACTGCGGTGACACTCTCTGCCGCAGCCTCTGATCTATTCAGCGCGCGGCAGCGCGTTTCGCCTTGATGCGCAGTTGAGGCGGCTCTTGCTAGGTTCTGGAGGATCCTATAATCCTGCACATGACGTCACTAAGCCCCCGCACCTTTACCCTTTTCAACTACTCTCCTCCTCTACGAGTCCGGGCCGAAGTGGATCACCCCCGTGCCAAGTCGCTGCCTTGACGTCACCCATATGCATGCGGCATCTGTTGAAGCAATACGGTCACCCTGTTTGTATACAGCATGGTGACACCATTTTTGGGACCACCTCAGAAGGAGAGTGATGGTGGCTGAGGGAAGTTCAGGAAATGTGGCTAATAATGACTTTGCAATGATAAAGAAGGAAGCTAGTTGTTTAAAGAGCGCGAGATCTCCACTTTCTAAAGCAGCTGACTGGCGTTGCCATTTTAAGTCATCCGGCTTATTTCTTCAGTTGACAAATGCAGCGGGAATATTTTTCATGCTTTTGTTTTCCTTCAAAATTACCGAACACATACTTATTTGTTAAGTACTTTTGGCCAATTATTTACCAGTACCGGGAAACCATCGATGCCCGGCGAAGCGGCGCCAATGCGAAGTACCGCACAAAAAAGGGGAAGAAACAAGTGTGGGTGCGGAATAATGCTGCTTGAGCAAAGGTCGCCTATTTGGCTATTCTGCTACGTCGAAAGCAATTCCGCGACTCGAATTTTATCTGAGAGTTCTGCAAGCCCTTGTTCTATAGGATTTATGTGTGTGGCTTTGATCGGTGCAAGCTTGTAACGTTCCAATACTGCACTCCTCCCGGGTTCCATTTTCGGGTGCTGTCTGAAAAAGGTTTATTTTCTAAATAATTATTGCGGTCATAATTAGCGCCCTCGAAAATTATTTGTTTTCATAGTAACGACTACAAATAGTTATGGCGTATGCGAATTTTTTTTATTGCAAATGTGTGTTTTCTTTTTTGGACATTTTATATGCATGCGTATGCAGTGCACAAAACCGAGTAGCACGATCTTCTTCGCGCACCGATGAAAAACCGCAGAATGTGGTAGGAGCTGTTTCACGCTAATCAGAACAGTCTAGCAGAGAGGCTCACTGCAGCAGCAGAAATTGTGGACATTCCCTTGCCTTCGCTTGCCTTGCCATATCCTATGTCTTCCAGCACAGCAGCAAGGAACAGTCGATGATCGCACGATACAGTTAAATAATTTGCTGTGCATATTTACGATTACAAGTTGAGGGACCTGAAAAACATTAATATAAAAAAAACATTATGCCTAGACTTGTCATAGTAATCAATGTGAAGCATAATCAATGCACTGTTCATGAACCCAAAATTATTCATTAAAGTACAACAGGAGTGAGCTAAATTTTCTAAATAAAGATTTCACAAAGCAGAACCCGCATGCAAAGCCAATGATAGTATGCTCACATTATATAGGTTTCTTTTTTAACCTATTGCCTCAGTTTGGAGCACTAAAGCCGTCTGGGTTTCGGCAAACGCTGAATGCAGGGGTAAACCTGTGCACGACAGCTCAAATAGTTAGATTATTGCTGTTTAAACTCCTCAGTGACGGATCGGTTGGGAACGTTTTCAGCCTAAAATGGTCGTCGATTTTCAAGGCTTCTAGTTTCTCAAGAATAAAAAACAGGAAGCAATATTTTTGCCACAAATTCATCTCAAAAGAATGCCTTAAAGAATATCAAATTTACGAGCAGACTATATAAGTAAAAGTCTACAAGTTCTGTACAACGTTTTTCGCGTTTTAAGCATACAACGGCGGGCGATTAATGAGCATTCATATATGCAGGCTGACTGGAAACGGTTACGTGGCCATCGGAAAGGTTCCCAAGCAGAGAAAGGAAACGAAGCGACCATTATGGACTCTGCCTTCGAGAACAAAAAGAGTGTCATGAGGCATTGTTGGTCAAGCATGTAAACGAATTACTTGCTAATGTGATAAATGCCATCCGCGTGCCCTCTTCGCAGAACAGGAAGGCAGATGACTTTGGAATAGGGGCGATTTGTCACACCTACTACAATGCGGTGGCATTATTTTCGTCATCGCCACTCAGTTTATCATTTTGCGGGCGCATTACGGCTGTGCGTGCTTTCTATACCTTTTTTTTTTTCGCATTTCAGTTTTTGTGTCATTTCTTCACGTCTACATAGTGCCTGGCATTTGGGTCAACTTTTTTTGCTGACTTTGTTTTTAGCAGCGTTTTACGCAAATATCAGTCGCGACTGCTTTTAAGAGCGGTTGAGTAAAATTCGTTTGGAAATACATCTTAATCTTTATCACCCTTTTATTGTCGCCCCGATCTGTGCTGATGGGCTGTTCGATGAAACGTCGAAACGTTTTAGGCGGCATTCTGTGATTTTTGCTAAAGGCCGCCTTTTTGTCGAAATAATATATCCAGGTCCGGTGAAATATACCTTCTTGCTTTTAAAGTGCAGTAACGGGTATTGTTTTCAGTATTGTGCAGCATTGGGTACAAAGTTTCATATTTAGTGCGAATTTCAGCATCGAATTGCTACTGCTACCTCGTAAACACTGAGAGATAATCGAAATATTTTGTATTTCATTAGTGCAAATTGCCCGCCAAACGTATGTTCTACAGGTGGAAAGTTTTATATAATTAGAAACCGCGAATATGTAGAAATGCCGCTTGGTGTTCCAATAAATAATGATTTAAGATGCCGTCATATGGCACACCAATATTGTTTCATCGTCATTAAACCTTTAGTTATTAGCTATTACACATAGGTGTAAGTTAATGCAGACGAAGACGTTACAATACAGAGAGCTAGAGTGTGTTGCAACTTGACACTTGGGATGACCGGCTGTTGTTTTTTTTCCGAACCAACGTTTTTTTTTTTAGCTTATTCACCTAATCATAACTGTTGTTTATCACTTTTATGCCGGTTGCTTTTTCCGCTTTTATGGCCCTTTTACCTTGTGACCTGTACTACCTCTGAGTAGCACCGCCATGGTGTGCCTATATAATGTACGTTTCCCTTCAATAAAAGATCAGTTGTCAGTGAGTGCTCGTCCGTGTCTCTTTTCATGTGTATGTGTTGTTAGCGCTTGGTCAGTTTTTGAAAATATTGTAAATATTGTTCTTGTATGTGCGATATTGTCTAGGAAGGCAAAATCGAGAAGGTTAAGCGAGGTATTTCATTGCAATATATTGAGAAGGATACTTTGGCTCAAGGTTTAAAAAGGGCAAATCAAAGGTTAGGGCAAATACAAAGGTAAAAAGAAGGCGGAAGGTATGGTCATGGTCATACATTGGTCATATACATAGCCCACATTAGTTGATACCACTGATGAGAGGTCGTTCGGTTGTGGCATCAAAAACCCATCAGCCAATCAACACCCGGCCTTGCTATCCCAACTACCGCCTGGTAGAGGTAGATGCGTGTTTTAGAATTTGTGAAGTGGCGAGCTTTTAATTTAGGTTGCTAGGGTCCCCCTTTTTACAATGGCAAGCACCGAGTGTAAGTTACTAGTAAGTAAATGGCTATGGGCAACAGCTAATGACGTCATTCTCATTATTTATGTCATGAAAATGCTTGGCCCATCATAGTTACTGCAAAGTAAATGCTAAAGCTCGGCTTCAGTGATCATATTAGTGCACTTCAAGAGGTTCCGTATTCGGTTACAACGAGAAAACCCTTGATTAATATTCACTTCGCTGGCACTTTTTTCTCATTCAAGCTCAGCAGGTTCAATCCACCACATTCTCGATTGGGTTTGACAAAATGAAGTAGTAGTAACTATATGCGGGTTAAGAACGCAAATAATATGACGACTTCGTCAAAATGAATATTAGAGCTTAGCTTTTCTGCTGCCGTTCTCCAAGGTTATTTATCTGCCCAAGCTAGGTATTGTGCATGGGACAGTTTCAACGGCAACTAGCACAGCTGCTCCATGTTCTCGCTCCTTCGGCTCGCCACCGGACGAACCGCGAGTGACATCAGCCTCGCACTCACGTGACCTAAAGGTGCGCCGTGCGCTCCTCTTCCGCTTCTGCGCTCATTTAAACTAGCATTCTCACCGCCACACGAGAGCCGTATCGAAAGGGTACATCAGGTCCTTTAATGCGGTTCGCTTCCTCAGTCGTCAGTTGTGCGCTCCTCGGATGAAAATGTTGGCCTAAACTGATCCTCGGATCCTGCACATCTACAATATCGTCGGATAGAGCTTTGAACTTGATCTTCCACAAGACACCCGTTTGGGCTATGTTGGTTGCAGCTAAGATCAGACTAGTCTTAAACTACTTCACAGATCACAAGGCAGTCTTCGCCGTATGATAAGCGTCACCTATCCAAGCCATTATGCTTTCAATAAAGAGAAAGGCCTTTATTGCTTTATTAGCAAAATCACTTGTAAAACAAAGCTACGTCCTGCATAACAGGCATTAAGATGATTAAGAAAGTTCAGTCGTATTGAACCCTGGCAATGTTTTACCTTTGTATTAAAGTTCTCAACGCCTTAAAATGTCGCAACAGTCTGGAAACTGTTTTAGAAATTCAGAATGTTGATCTTACACTCCGGCATCAAACAGCGGCCTGATATAAGCTGTATATTGCGAAACTAATTATGATGCTTTGACCTTGATCACTGAACTGTCTTAAAAACATGACAGCATGCAAGCAGAAAACTTTGATCGATTTATAAATATGTGGGTGTATACCTTATGGCGGAGATGATATGACCGCTTTCGCAGTACTATCTACACCTTTCCGGATACTGTAATTGAATGCCTCAAAATGTGATCAAAGCTTTGTCGCATTTCATAGCCAGTATTATAGTTTAGCCCGATCCTCTGTTCATCTAAAACCACAGCCCCCTCAATGTTTCGTCGAAATTGGAGTAATGTCGCTCTGCTTCTATGACATTTGTTGTATGTAAAAGAACGAACAAATCTAACTTTGGAAGAAAGAAATATTTCTGTTTTCCGGATAAGGGATATCTATTGGGAGCAAAGCTTTCAGTTGTCAGTGGCGATATTTCAAAGGGAAACTTAACGAAGAACTCTGCGGGAGAAGTTTAAGAAGGAGGGGACAATTATATTATCGATCAAAATCGAGGACACCGAAAAAAGGACTTCTAAAAATTTTCTACGCTGTTATGTCTACATTGATCTCACTAGTGTTATAGGCGAGGAGCTGCTTGTTTTGCTGCGAACTTGAAGTAGCAGTCAGCAAAACCTATATTCTTTACTTGACTGCAGGGTGATATCGTTTCAGAGCCATAATGCACGCAGGGCTAGTTAAGTGCTTTCGCTTTCGTGTGATGCAAAGCTCACATGCCGTGCTGTGAGCGCTAATTAGCAGTTTGCTGAATGGGCACCATAATTTGCTCACAAGGTAGCCTGAAGATAAGAAGTTTTTAACAAATTTGTGTCAGAATGAGAAGCACAATTGTTCCGTGAACAGCGTAGAAGAGTCTAGAAAAACGCGACAAAAACGCAAGTCGCTAGCTTACAAAAATAAAGGAAACAAAATGCCTCAGATCTAATACATTGTTAGCGCACATAGGTATTAAATATCCCTAGTGAAGATATGCACTTAATACTTGAAAAATGCTGGTTATTCTATTCCAAACATACTCTCGACGTATGCTACCACTGAATCGGTTCCAGAATCAGCTTAAAGAATAAAATTTTATAATTAGTAATGTGAAGTGTTGAGAAATACAAATTTACTGCATATCCAAAACAGCTGGTGTTATCGAAGAAAGCACAGATTGGCAGAGAAGCATGTGAGAAATAAAGCAGCAAAAAGCCTTGCACGGAACCCTTAAAGAGGATTATCCATGTGATTGGCCCGTCAAGAACTTCATAAATATTTAAACTCCATAATTCCCACAGATTGCAAGCATTAGCGCGAGCGCGATATGGGCGGCCTTAAATACGTAGGCTCAATTGCACGCTACAGTTTGTGTATTTTTTCTTTTACTCTTGTTATCAGTGCTGCCTTTTTGCGAAAGTGATGCCACACCAGCAATCTGCGATAAATTACACTTTTTGAGCACCAATTTTACGGGAGTTTCCTGGCGAGCTTCCTGGCTTTTCTCAAGCGCTCCCATTATGAGCCTTTCATGCCCTTATTTCTGAAGAGACAGTTTGCATTAACGAGCAAAGATTCCTTGCTGCTTTCCCGTGCCCTGACCCTGTACATTATAAAGAAAGATTCAGGCTAATGAGTTTAAAAATTTCACCGAAGTTAAAGCCGAACAAAGCTTTCTTACTTCTTTTGCCTTGGCTTTCTTCACCAGACTTTATATGGTAATAAACCTTCATTATCCCTTTACGCCTTGTCCGTTTACCAAGCATTATTCACTCGAAGATACCTCCAAAAGTTTTAAATTTAGAAATTAGGAGTGTTTATTATGACTATATATATTGTTTTCGCATTTACGATAAATAGAATAATGGCGCTTCCACACTTAAGATGACAGACATGGAGATTGCTGCTTCTGTAATGTACAGAAGCAGCATATATAGGCATAGACTGATGGGTGGGCATGTATTGTGTTATTGTGGTTTAGCGCAGAGAACTAGGGTGGGCTTCCTTGTCAATAATATAGCTGGTAATATAGAGGCATTCTATAGCATTACTGAGGGTGATGGCATCGTAATTAAGCTTAATAAGCGGTACAAATTGAAGGTTGTTCAATCTTACGCGCCAACATGTAGTAATGATGATCAGACAGCCGAAAGCTGGAAAGTGAAAGTGAAGACGCGGTATGCTGTGCTAATGAATTCCCTCAATGCCAAGGGAGGGAAAAAGCTGGCTGGAGACCAGGCTGTGTGCGATTATGGCATTAGTTTTAGCAAAAGCAGGGGAGAGTTACTAGTTGAGTTAGCACAGCACAATACCTTGATAACCATGAATACCTTCTTCAGCAAACAGAATCGCCGGAAGTGGACATAGATATGCCCTAATGGGGAGACTAAATAAAACTGACTTCACACTATGTTCAAACCTCGGCATTATTCAGGATGTAGTGTCCAGTGCAATGGTATATAAACGGATTACAGTGGACTCAGCTAGATGGTTGGTTTTCTTTTAAAGTTCTCAAGTTAATGCTAGTTGTTTGAATCCAAGAAGTGAAAATGAGATCAAAGGTTGGAACAACTGTTGGCACAAAATAATACCCTGATAAAAAAATTAGAGAGTCATTCAGATATCTCTTAACAGTACTAAAGAAAAAGTGTGCCCTTCCTTTCCAATCATTCGCCTCTCATCGTTTGCCTGTTCCTATTTTTCCTATTACTGTTGACTAGTCATTGAGTCATTAGCACTCGCAACAATGAATTCCACTCGGTCGGTGGCTTGCCGTTACTACAAGTCGTCGCTTGGCACATTGGTAATTCAACAGTCATCCTGAGTCATGCCTAGAAATTACCACTCATTCTAAGCATATTTACTCTTTTCCAGTAAGTTTCACACATTGCAAGTAGTCACTTCAAATACTGGTAGTTCAGCAGCCATCCTTAGGCTGTCTTACCTAGTCATTAGTCATTGGAGCCATCACTATTCATAGCCAAACATATTTACTCAATTTCAGTCTGTTGCGCTCGATAAACCTCGTGGTTCAGATACTGCTTGTTGCATATAGTTGGAGAAGGCCAGCTGGTGGCCGCGATGGTTTTTTTCTACGCTGACACATATTGCAGGCTGCGATGTAGTGCCGATGCTGCGATATTATCCAGGCCAGCCACAACGACGCCGTACCTGGTCGTAAGTGGGAGACACACCGAGATGGTCAGCTGTGGCTAAGTCGTGGAGTTCTTCAATAACAGAGCAGCGGAGCTTTTTAGGAATCACCAACAGAAGGGGAGAACCATCATTATTAAAGTTACGGCGGTAGAGGACACCACCCTCCACAACTAAAAGCCGCAGAGGCGAATCCGTTCTTCCAGATGTCAGGCTTTCAAGATGGATCTTAACGATCGGTCGTAGCGCTGTTCGCCTGCTATGTTGGCAATATTGAAGAAGGCGAAGACAGGGAATTGCTTCTGTGTCACCGAGATAAGGGGGCTCTACAGGATAGCGAGACAAATAATAGGCATCTTGATTAAGGCGCCCCGACTTGTAGACCACGTTGCAGGAGTATTCTTGAAGGCTTAGGGCCGAGCGACCAACACGGCTGGAGGAATTTCTCAGATAGATCAACCTACAAAGCACGTGATGGTCAGTTACAACTGAGAAAAAAAAGGCCGAATAAGTAAGGTCGGAATTTAGCGACAGCCATACAAGGGCGAGACATTCGCGCTCAGTAATCGAATAATTGCGTTCGGCGTTAGAAAAAAGGCGGCTACCATATGCGATGACGCGGTCATTGACAAGGTGACGTTGAGCCAGCAGTGCACCGATCCCATATCCGCAAGCATCTGTTCGAATTTCAGTGAAAGTTGAGGAATCAAAACGAGCCAAGACAGGGGGGAGACGTCAGTAAGCTTGTAAACGTTGAAACCGCACCTTGCTGTTCAATACCCTACGTGAAAGCGGCGTCGGTGTTAGGTAAGACGATGAGAGGACGAGCGATAGGAGCAAATCTTTGATAAAGCGGCGAAAGTAAGAGGAGAGGCCGACAAAGCTGCGCACATCCTTCGAAGACTGGGGACGCGGAAAGTCTGTGATGGCTTGAGTTTTATCCGGATCAGGTCGTATTCCCAAGGCATCAACCATATGCCCAAGAATGATTAGTTGGCTGCGACCAAACTTGCATTTCGATTAATTGAGCTGGAGGCCGGCGGTACGGAATGCAATGCGAATACTGGTGAGGCGTCCAAAGTGCGAAGAAAAGGTCGGTGAGAAAACGACGACGTCGTCGAGGTAGCACAGGCAGGTTGTCCGTTTAAATCCGCAAAGAAGGGAGTTCATCATTTGTTCAAAAGTCGCCAGCGCATTGCAGAGATCAATTGACATACTTTAAAGTGGTACAAGGCATCTCGATTGGCAAATGCTATATTTTCATGGTATTGCTCCTCAACAGCAATCTGCCAATACCCGCCCCGTAAATCGACGGAAGAAAAGCATTTAGCTCTATGGAGGCAATCTAGCGCATCATCTATTCTGGGGAGAGGGTACACGTCTTTTTTAGTGATGCTGTTTAGATGGCGATAATGACGCAGAAGCGCCAGCTGTCACCTTTGTTTTTAACCAGAACGACTGGGGACGCCCACGGGCTTGTCGAGGGTTCGATGATGTCTTGGGCGAGCATCTTGTCAATCTCCTTTTGGATTACTTGGCGTTCAGCGCTGGATACGCGATAAGAACGGCGATGAAGAGGAGCATGTCGCCGGTGTGTATGCTATGTTGCACAAGAGCGGTTCGAGTCACTGGGCGCTGATCAAAATAAGAACTGTCTCTGAAAGGTTCCAGCATACGGCAGAGTGCATGAGCTTGTGGGGGAGAAAAGGCCGTAGCGATCATCATGGCGTATTCTTGTAGACTTCAGATAAAGAGCAGTCAGAGGAGAGCGGTAAACCGGTGGTCACAACAGAGAGATCACATTCATTTACAGGACACAGTGTGGCGAGCGAGATGCCTTGCGGGAGGGGCAGGATTTGCGACGCAAAGTTCAGAACAGGGAGGCACGCTTGGTACGGTCATTGTGGCGACGGTACGAGCAAGGGCAACAGTTACCAGTCATAGCTTAGAATGTTTACTCATTTCCAATAACTTGTCATCACAAATCGTTGTTTAACACATTGGTCATTCCGCAGTCATGCTGAGTCATGCCTAGCCATTGTAAGCATTACCACTCGTAGCTAAGTATGTTTAGCCATTTCCACTGAGTTGCGGCCATTGCAAGTCATCGTTTGACGCACTAGTCACGCCATAGTCATGCTGAGTCATGCCTAGTAATTGTAGGCGTTGTCAGTCATATCTAAGCATATTTGATCATTTGCAGTCATTTCCGGTCATTGCATTTCATTGGTTGACATATTGGCCATCCTGTAGTTAGCTGAGTCATGACTAGTCATTTTATTTATTTATTTATTTATTTGATTGCTATCACGGCTGTTGAGGCGTTACAGATAGGAGTGGTAATACTACTTATAAAAAATTAAAAATAGGGAGAATTTTTTATCATAGATGATGAAGACGCGCAGGTTTGAAATCTTCGGGTTCAGAAATGGAGACGGTGCAAGCGGGCAGGTGGTTCCAGTCTGAGCTGGTCTTGGGGAAGGAAGAGTAGAAATACTGGTTAGTCCTGCAAGTTCGAACATTGACATTCATACTAGTCATTACTAGTCATAGCTAAGCATATTTAGTCATTTCCTGTCAGTTGCGTTCAATACAAGTCATACTTTGGCATATTGGTTGTAACGTTGTCATTTTTGGTCGTTTTATGATAATTTTATTCTTCATTAGCATATTCTTTAACTCTATCCATATCTATCTTATAACGTTTTCATTACCAGTAACCATCTATCGTTTTCATTCATAACTTCCGTCCTCATACACCCGTTATTAGCAAGTGACACATCAGCTCACAGATCCAATTCACAGATCCGACACCCAGATTCCATGCAGAACTCTCGCGCACGTGATTTCGTTCCATAAGCTTAGTTAAGGCTTCCACATTAAAAGGTCCAGCACTGTGGGTCGTGCGTATATTATTGTAATAGTTGTTACACAGAAGTACAGCGCACAACAAAACTACTGCAGCAGCTGAACGATGACACCCAAAACGGGGCTACACTTCCACGTCCTCTCTCTCTACTCCCCGTGTTTTCTTTCTTCTGCACATTTAACATACGTGTCACTCACTGAACCCTCATCTGCAGCATCGCCCCGATGCGGTGTTACTACCGGACAGAAGAGCGGAGAGAAGTAGCGTACAGGAGCTAAATGTGGCCGTGGCCTAACTCAGGTAGGCCAGGACGTATATTACGAACGCATGTGTGCTTTGCTCTGGGCTGTCTACTCCTCTACAATCCAATATAATCAAATCAAATCTAGTCCAATCTAATCCAATCCAAACCAATCCATTCCAATCAAGTACAGTTCATTCCAGTGAAATACAATCCAACTAATCCGGTCCAACTCAATCCAAAGCAGTCCAATCGAGTCCAATCAAATCCATTCCAATCTAATCTAATCTTGACCCATTCAATCTTGTCTAATGATGAATACACACTCGCCCGAAATGCGCCTCTGACTAGCCTATCATCATCACTACTTTCATCCCCACGCTAGAGAAGGTGAATTAAGATGCGCTACTCACTATGCCTAGCTATGTTGTTGCATTAAAGATGAGACATCTTGTTGCTTCTTGATTGCTAGATGGCGCGGAGAGCGCCAGCTGCGGCGGTTTCTTGGCAACGGCTCCGTGCCTCCCACCGCGCGAAACGCCTTGTTGCTACAAAACACGACTCACACATCAAGTAAAGAGACCAATCAGCCTGAAAGTGAGTCGGGAGGTCACTAGTAGTAGGGTTGTATTCGCACAACGGGCCCAACGTTGCCCTGCTGGTTGGTGTTCAATAAGCAGGCTGGTGAGGCCGTTTTAACTTGGCATGTTACGTCGCTGATGCGGCGGATGACAAGTTAAGGGCCGAAATAGCGACGCAGTGATTTTTCGGGCAGCCAGCGGGCACGAACGGACGTCCAGACTCACGGATAGTCGCTTGGTGTGTTGGTAACGAAGTAGCGTCCGAGGTTGTAGCGGTCAGCATCGGTCTGCTGCTGATCATGTACTCGTTGTCTGACTAGCTACAGGGCTTTTTCCGCGCTCTTAACAAAAGTGGCGACGTCAAGGTTACGTTTCACTCTCAGGGTCCACAGAGAGCATAGCATCTAGCGGATAGTAACCTAGCGACAGAAGACTAATTAGAATGGAGTGAGCCGCGTCGTCTCTTGCTGCACCGTATTATGAGCGAATGATGCGTATGGAAGAATTCAATCCCATGTTTTGTGTTCGACAGCAACCTACATGGAAAGCTTGTCTGTCAAGGTCCTGCTAAAGCGTTCCACCACGCTATTTGTCTACAAGCGACAAGCCGTTGTAAGTCTATGGCTGGTGTGCGTAAGCTGCAGCACAACCTCAGTGAAGCGGGTCGTAAAAGCAGCTCCACGTTTGGTAATGATAGCTGCAGGAGAGCCATGACACAGGACGGTGTTGTGCGCAGATTTCAGTGATTTCAGCAGCAGTACCGCTTGAAAGTGACATGGCCTCAGCGTACCGTGCCACGTAATCTGTCGAGGCCACAATCAACTGTTTTCCTGGGGCAGACTTCGGAAAGCGGATGAGGAGGTCCTTGCCAACTTGCTAGAAAGGGGTCTATGGTGGCGCTCTGAGTTGCAGAAAGCCGGCCTGTTTCAGAGGGGGAGACTTGTGCCGTTGGCAATCGTGGCATCCTTTAACATAATTACGCACTGATAGTAGTAATCATGGTCAACAATACTTCAGCCGAACCTCTGCCAGTGTACAATTGACCCTCAGGTGGCCGGCGGACGGCTCATTATGGCAAGTGCCCAATATTCTGGAGTGTGACTGGGATGGTACAACAAGCAGAAAAGTCTGCTTGTTGCTGTTAAAGTTGCTCTTGTAGAGGAGCCCATGTCGCAGAATGAAGGACTGTAGTCCACAGCGAAGCACACTCGGTACACTAGAATTAAACCTTCCAGGCACTCAATGAGTGGCGCCAACAGTCGACCCCAATGCCGCCGGTACCCACCGGTTTTCATTAGGTACAAGATTTCCCCCGGCCTGGTGCTCGGCTCTTCTGTGGTGAAAAACATGGGAAAAAGAGCTATGAACCAAGAATGTTGGTTCAAAAAAAAAGGACCACATAATGGGCTTTAGCCGAGCGAAATGGACTTGTTCGATGACGGAACCGATCACTGTCCTATCGGCGCCACTATTTGGGACCTATGCCTCATTTTCCAAGCATTTTACCCCAAAGAGCTGAGCACCAGGCCGGGAGAAAGCTTTTACCCATTGAAAACTGATGGGTACCCGGCGGCAGCGCCGATAGAGCCTGGAACCCGGAGATTGAGCACGCTGAAGCTGCGCCATACGGGACACGTTAATGGCACAAATAAAAGGGCACTATTCGGTGTTTTCCATATTTTACATCAGTGTCAATAAGAAAGAGCAATCACCAGACATCTGAAACAATAGTCGCGAGGCACGTTTTTGGAATTGAATCTACGCGCCCGGAAACAGAATCACTTCAACCTTCTAAGAGAGTGTATGTGCATGATAATGGGAGGGGAAGGCTGCATTGTAAAGAAAGAGGAGGAGAAGGACACGTGTCGCATCAGGCCACCTGAGTGGGTTCAACTGGACGTAACAATGCTTCTGGTTCTTTGTTCACTTAACGCATAAAACCACGATAAATACAATAGTACAGCAGTGATCAATTAAAGAATACATTTACGTCACTGTTCCTCTATGAGAAGAAAGACAACCGTATTAACTGGCACTATCAGCTGGGAATGCAAAACTGAAAACAGTAAACACGAGTGTGATATTAAGGCTCCTGGCAGTCAGCATGCCACAGTCACCACATGTGGAGTTGCGCTTTTTTATGGGGAATGTGGCGTATGCAGAAGTGCCACTATGCGACCGGATGTGCATCGCATGTTAGAAAGTACAACCACTTAATTTCAAGTCTACCCACAGCCATGCAAGTCGTGAATTCTTCCCAGCTGTTCTCTCGTAACAGCAGTGGCCAGTCACCAACAATTGGAAAGTGAACGTCATCTCAGTGGCTAGGGTACTAGCACAGCTCCCTGCGCATTTGATATAAATTAGCATAGGTACCATGCTGAATTCAACTAAACGTGATGGTAATGGTTTCGCTGGCTCATTCTAGAACCTCTCTTATAGTTCAATGGGTCAATATACCACCTCCTCCCTTTACTTTGCATACGCATAATGCTGTAAAGGTGTGCCAACAACCGACGTTTCTACTCTGTCGCCGCTTTCGCAGAAGGTTTTCGGTGCCTGGAGTTCTCGAAGCTTTACCAAGCACGTTCGGTCGGGTTGCGCGAGGGCTACGGACAGCATAGAAGTGTGCATGTTTGTAAAGATATTGCGTCATCCATTGTGCAAATTGTGTCGGTGGTGTCTGCGTTGCTCTCTCGTTGGATGTTAAATAAGGCGAAGTGTGTGTGCGCGCAGGCTTCTGCCTAACCCGCCAGTCATGCTCTTTATTTTACCCCTGATAAAGGGTAGAGGCGCACGTGGGATATAACTATACATTTGCAGAAAATGAAAGCGAGCTGCACTGTCAGCACACAAGCACGCCTAATGCCCCTTAGAAAGGCATTCTAAGCGATACATTCTACCCGATTTGCCCTGCAACTGAGCCGTGCAGCTCATATAATGGCCGTCACAGTAGCCGCCCAATGACTTTGTACAAAATCGCTCATACGCTCACCAACACACACGAAGAACGTTGTCCGATGTTGTTTCTGCCATCGGTATGATTGGCGAAGCTGTTTCGTGAGATCACAAACATTTGGCCTCGCTCGGGGGATTGAAACTAGGGCCAATATCGCATCTTCAACGCGCGAGTCCCGCCAACGGTGTCTTTGAAATTCACAAGCCAAGACAGAGAGTGATGAGCCTCTGACTCAGTATTGACTGACGAATACCTCTTTCAGTGCATTCGCATTGAAAACAACAACAACAACAACGACAGTGGAATCAAACCAGTCGAGTTAAAACTCGGATACTGAAGCTTTGTAGCCGAGTTCCAGCCGCTCAGAGACCACGGCGGGTATTTTCGCTCGTTGTGACTAGATTTAAGTATGGGATAAATATTCGTAATTTGACGGACACCATCAACATAGCGCCACATGTCACATTCAAACCATGACCAACGTCAGCAAGCGCGCTGTTGCATTGGAGCTGATTTTAAAAGCTGCGGCTAAATTTTGACTCGACGTCTCCAAGATTGCGCCGCATGTACAGCTCATACAAGTATAGTGCAAAAACAGCAATTATACCAAGCTAACACCTGCTGGTTTTAAAAAGATAACACCTGCCAATTTTTGATTTCCCAGAATCTGCAGTTGCGCTGTTTGTCCTTCAATCGTCACATCACCAAGATATTTGCATAGCGACCGCTTTCATCATGCAGAAGATTGGTTTAACCAGTTCAACTGCGTCGCAAACACAACAATTGAAACCATTACTGCAAGTTGTAAAACGCGCATTTTGCTTTTGAGGTGTAAAAACCTGATTTGAGGAACATGAGCCGGCATTCACGACTTGACATCAATATCAAATCGGCCCCGTGTAAAGAGAGAAAAAAAATGAACATTGGCTTAGCTGATCAGTTCAGGATACACGCAGCAATGGCATTTTAATATTCTCGTAGTTGATCAACGACTCGTCGTCTTTGCCGTAGCGTGATTGGCCGCCGTCACTTAGCTGAACGTTATTCCCGTTCTTCAGGTGTCTCCTACGCACGCTTAGTCTTCCTTGCTTCATTTACACGTTGTCGAGCGGCCTACCGCCATGCAAAGACTTCTGGCTCCGTCGACGCTACTTTTCATAGCCTCTGTTGACATCGTACATGCGCTCGCTGAAGCCTTTTCTTCCATAGCGCATCTGACGAACGAGCGAACTGTCACGGCTTATGCTCAGCTGCGCGGTGGTATGGTGGCTTCGGGGAGACAACATGGCGGAAGTAAACTGGTGGCGAAGAATGGGCCCAAAAGCGGTTTAGGGTGACAGCAGCACAGCCATAGATTGGGAGGGCAAATGCGTAAATAAAGAAATTAAAAAACAACATATTATAAAAGCTGTGCCCCTACACAAGAATAACAAATATATTATACCTCGTTTCATGAGAGAGATGAGCTATTGAAAAAACACTTCGTTTTCTTTTTAATTTTTACAACACGCTTGTCGCGTCTCCTTTTATTGTTGCATCGGCGCTGGGGGGACTTTGCAGGCCTTGCTGGGTGCTTGTGAAGGAGACAACGAAGCAGTTTCGTATAGATGCCGTCATGCTGTCTGCGATGGTGTTCTCGAGAATCGTACAAAGTTAGATTGCTGTCTACAAGTGTGCCAGTTGTAAAGTTTTTGACTTGCATGCAATTTGGTTGTTTCTCAGTTTTGTCTGGTGGAGCCATTGTGCCCCCTTTTCGTTTCCTTCATAGCACTTGGTAGTTATAGAACTAAGCTCGCGGCATGTCATAGACTGACACACCATGAAACAGCGAGGAGTCTACAGGGTGTCCGAGCAAACATTAGTCAACAGAACATTAAAAAGACTAGACAACAAGAACAAATGCCTTTTTCGTTCTGCGAAAAAACAAAGCGGCGCTTGCACCTGAGAAAGACTATACAACAGAACGCGAATATCTAACTGCAGTCCACAATGCTAAA